>NW_026459549.1:0-54359 GCF_021730395.1 Mercenaria mercenaria
AAAAAACGGCGTTAGGCCCAAAACAAACAAAACACACAAATCAGTACCGGTGTGCTGGCAACAGTTGATTCAGGAGAGGTGGGCTGGCAACAGTTGATTCAGGACTGGTTGATGCGCTTAAACTGTAAAGGATATTTATGGCATTGATGATCATTGTGTTCAGCCTTTTGGTAAACCTAGAAGAGCATCGCAGCATTTTAACGGTAGCGATGTTTTTGTAAGTGCAGATGAAACCAAAAGTGACAGCACTGATACTAAAAGTGACAATTCGGATGCTGAAAGTGGCAATTCGGATGCTAAACAGTGACAGCAATGAAAGTACGGAAGAAACAGAAGATCATAATTCAGCACTTCTGAGGCAGTTTGAATTCTTATTTTATATACCTTTACGGCACATGTGCGGTAGATCAAATAGTGGCTGTTGTAATAAAGGGTATAGCGTCAAGAGAATTTGTGGATGAATTGTTTGGAAAAAAAAGAATGGAGAAATTGCCTAATTATTCTTGACGGATTATTTGAGAGGACATCTCTAGATGAGACAGGACCTCGTTCACAAAAGGAATGCCATACTCGAATAAAGCTAAAAATGCCACTATCCCTTCTGCTAGAGGAATCATGGACATAAAGTTGTCTGAATGCGATCATAAAATATGCCTACTTGAAACTGATGTGAGCCCAGTCCAGTATTTTATTTACAAGTATTTTGTTTGCAGAGCTATCGAAAGAATATCACCAACTGACTTCCAAAACACCCTGCATAAGAGAAAATTCAGTCACCTAGAGAAAATACCAATGCTGCTGAAGCAGATGCTTTGGATGTATTGCAATGGGTATGAAGTAGGGGAATCTGCCTACGATTCTTATAGTAGTGTCATTAATATCATGTCTGCCTGGTGTAGTGGAAAAGAAAATGAAATCTGCAATTGCCGCAGGTTTTTGAGAGATATCTTAGGTGTAAGACAAATAAAACATTTATTTTCCTCTTGAATAAAATTGCATTTGACACTTTATTTAGAAACAACAAAAAAAGGAAATATCGGTAAAAACGATGGATGCTCCCCGTTTGCAAATTACAGATTAAAAGTGGAATTTACCTACTAGGCACATAATCTTTAAAAGGCAATATCTCACTGAAAACTCATTCCAATGGATAATGAAGAAACTATGCGCACCTCCTCTTAAGAAGGAAGCGTCCTAAGAAATTTTGCTGAATTACATGCAGTGGTTGCTGAGAAATATTCCCGACTTTGGTGGCGCTATAGTTTACTATTGTTGAATAATCAAAGGGCAATGAATCAGTGAAAATCATCCAACCGAAACATGAAGATAATATGCGCATGTCCTCTTCCTGTCAAGTATGGCTGAATTACATCCAGTGGTTGCTGAGAAAGATTTCGGACAAGAATTGTACTACAGTATCAATCAAAGGGCAATTACCTAGTGAAAAATCATCCGACCAGAACACGAAGAAAATATGCGCATCTCTTCTTTTTAGTAAAGCTTCACATGAACTATTGCTAAATTCAAAACCAGTGGTTCATGAGAAATACTCCGGACAAGAATTGTACTATATAATACTACTGTTGAATAATCAAAGGACAATAACTCAATGAAAAATCATCCGACTGGAACACGAAGATAATATGCGCATCTCTTACTGATAGTAAAGCTTCATATGAAGTATTGGTAAATTCAAACCAGTGGTTCCCGAGAAATATTCCGGACAAGAATTGTACTAAATTATACTACTGTTAAATAATCAAAGGGCAATAACTCAATGAAAAATCATCCGACTAAAACACGAAGACAATATGCGCATTTCCTCTTGATAGTGAAGCTTTCTATGAAGTATGTCTAAATTCTAACCTGTGGTTCCTAAGAAATACTCTGGACAATAATTGTACAATAGTATACTACGGATGAATAATCAAAGGGCAATAACTCAATGAAAAATCATCGGACTGGAACACGAAGACAATATGCGCATCTCCTCTTGATAGTGAAGCTTCCTATAAAGTATGGCTAAATTCCAACCTGTGGTTCCGGAGAAATACTCCGGACAAGAATTGTACTATAGTATCACGACTACTGTTGAACAAGCAAAGGGCAATAACTCTGTGTAATATCATCCAACTGGAACACGAAGAAAATATACACATCTCCTCCTGATAGTGAAGCTTCCTATGAAGTATGGCTAAATTCCAACCAGTGGTTGTTGAAAAATATCCCGGACAAGAATTGTACTATAGTAATCTATTGTTGAATAATCAAAGGGCCATTACTGGGTGAAAAATCATCCTACCGGAATACGAAGACAACATCCGCATCCCCTCTTGATAGTAAAGCTTCCTATCAAGTATTGCTAAATTCCAACCAATGGTTCATGAGAAATACTCCGGACAAGAATTGTACTATAGTATACTACTGTTGAATAATCAAAAGGCAATAACTCTGTGTTTTCACTAAATTCCAACCAGTGGTTGCTGAGAAATAACCCGGACAAGAAATGACGAACGGACGGAAGGACGAAGAGGCAAGTAAATGCTTCTCCTTCGGGGAACATAAAAAACAAGCACTTTCGGTCGGTAAACACTGGAAGAAATCGGTCTGAGAAAAAATGATATTTTAGATATAATTAAATGCGGAGTACTTGCAGAAGAAAACTGCTTTGATCCGGTTTACGAAGAACCAGAGCTGCCATGTACACTAATATTTCATTTCAGAACTTAATCGCCGCTGTTTTCACAGCAAGTCAGCGCTTCCCTGCACATGTTCAGAAAACGGAAATGTGTGCCAGAAATCGCTGTCACATTCTGGATGAACTCTTTTCCAAGAAAAATTTCAGCAATAGATTTACAAATAGCTGTCGGATTAGCGCCAGAACTGATAACACAACTTTTGGAATGTATATACGGTGTATTACGGAGGGACGAAAGTATAATAAAATACAGATAAAAGATAATGTGTCATAAGATACTGATACACCTCTTCAGATCCAACAGCTACTTGCTAATTGTTGTGTTTTTGTTCTTGTTTTGTTTTTTTCTTTTTTGATGTTGTTGTTGTTGTTGTTGCTTTGTTTTGGTTTTGTTTTTGTCTTTTTATTGTTGTTTCTCAAATAAGAAGCTTCTGGTATACATAAATCCACTACAATACATTAGCCGCTAACATGGCAACCAAAATATTGTATGGAATGGAATGATGGGTGATAACAGCTTCGACATGGGACATTTCTGTAAAGTTTAACTAACAGGTTTGGAAGACGATGTAAAATGGACGAAACGTTGACGAACGACCAACTCATCTATCTGGGCAAAAGTGAGCTAAAATGTGAGAGAACTATTATTGAATATCTGTTGACTTAGAGCTCATATCAGAGTTAACCAGATTTCTTATTTGCCAACACTTTACTCACATGTGAGTGAAGTGTTGGCAAATCTAATCTGGTTAACTCTGATATCGGTTTTCTTGCTCAATGTAAAACTAGGGTTTTTATCAAACAGATATCCCGGATCTCTACATTTTACCTGTCTTACCTTAGTTCATTATATACTGTTATCATTTTACCATTACAATATGTACGGTTCTTCTTTTGCATATGTTTGTTTTTAATAAAAAAGGGGTTTATTTTCTTGTCTTTCATTAAACTATTCTGTTTAAAGCTCCCGTATAATCTTATGCTCCATTGGAAGAAATAGCTAGTTCAAACATGTATTTTTTGATTTGCAATTCATGAAATTGTGAATTTAAACGAATGGATAAACTATCAAGGTAGAGCAAAATATATGTAAGCATAAATTCTCACGCATTTCCTGGCGTGTTGGTTCTACGGCTCCGCCTTTCGCGTGTTTTATCGAAACGCCCACTGAATCCAGTGGTTGACAATTAGGTGGCAGGGGAGTGCAGATTTGCGAATTCCACATTGACGTGTGGGTACCAGTGTTTAAATATCCATAGAAATCTCGTTTTTGCTTATTTTTCTTTGAAACTACTATGGACCATTGCAGATACTATAGACTACATAAAGACGACTCTCCGGTCCTATGCACCTGTCGCTTTCCATGCCAGATGTAGTGAAAAATGGCCAAATCACCCAAATTTTATAGACCAAAATTAGCCTAACCGGGCCTCACGTTGAACTCTGCCATTCATCCATTTTGTATTTTTAAATCCAATTTCGTAGCATATATGTATAGTGCGAACATAGATGCATACCCAGGTGGTGTGGAATGTGTCTCCCAACCACCACTTTATTTCCCTAATTTTCACTTGGAAAAAAGTGGATGGATGACAGCCGAGCGTCTGGCCGACGTTTTGTTCTGATGTTTATGTTTTAGCCTCAACCGGAAGTACGGAGCTAGGAATTTTAAAACACCCGCCATGTAGAATCATTAACCGTTCCTCATTCCCCAGATATATTAAAGAATTAATAATGATAAATAACCAGTAAGATAGATATGCCTTTATATCTACCCTGTCCTGTTTATACAGAAAACCGACCGGGGCCAAACTACGAAACCGCTCCCCTGCCACCTTACGTGCACCAGTGCAGCGACTACCCCAACGAACGTAGGTTCCGCCCACAACTGTAACTCCTCCCATAACTGTCGACCGTGTCTAAATACAAATAGTCGGTAACAGACCGATTGCAATATAGATTCATAGTATAACAAGAAGACAATAGTTAGACAGTTTTGTAGATTAAAGTATGTTACAAGGACAGTCTACAGCAGTTGTTTGCATGGGTCTAATAGTATTCTATAAATTGTTCTTACATATTGAGAGTGTTGAATAATGCCGAATGAATAGAATGGAATAATTTATGTGCAATATTGATACATGTAATCAACGGTGCGTTATTGATCGTTATTTCATTCTGAATTCAAAAACAACAACAACAGCAACAACAATGAAAAACAGAAAAGCAAAGAAAAAATGACAATGTCTTAAAATTGTAACAGGAGCCAAAATTGTGTGCTCTGAAAGTCCCAGGTTCGATCATTTTTTTATAGCTTCGGAATAATTTTGAAGAAAACAAATGATCCACAGTTCACACTTTTTTTGGTTACCCTTCCTTATTGTTAAATTTCAACAACTCAATAATAACAAAATCAAATGTCTGCTTTCTCAAATACAAAACCCTGAAAAATAAAGCAAATAAAATTTCCTAATACATGTATAATATCTCGGAGGAGAGAGTGGGGGTGTGGTTCAGGCAGGTCAGTGAAAAGAAGGTAAACACTTTACCTTTCGTTTCGGCGACCAAACACAGAACAAACCCACCACTGGGCAAACCTGCCTATTTATTAGCCTAACCTTCCCGCCAAAAACGAGGGACATAGTAAAAGTTATGAATGTTCTAGAAATCATGTACACAATCAATATGAGAAATTGAAATTTTAAAACTATTGACCAACTCTGCCCTGACAACTGCAGCGAAAAAGCAAGAATCATGAAAAAATTATGACTGTAGCTACAGTCTAATACTGGGTAGTTTAAATGTGCAAACCAATAATTTAAAAGATGGTACAATATGCAAGCAAAACTGCAATAAAAAGGCCCTCAAATAGGAGGCAAACATAAGTATTTATCACCTCATTACTAATTAAACTAAACTAAAGTCTCAAGTACAAAACATCGTTTAAATAAGATTTAGAAAAAGTGACCATCATTATACATGTATATAGAGCAGTATCAACATATAGCATTGACCTTTAAGGAGACTGGTTTGGGTAAAAGTAGAACGCACAATTGATTTAAGGTGGTTGTTTCCCAGTGAATGGTTAACTTCTCGTAAAGAGTTGAAATAAGAATATACTGACAGGTATGTACTTGAAGATATCATTCCTGCTGCAAAATATTTATGTGTTTTTTCTGACATGGACCTACATATCTTTATATAGTAATAGGTACGTTATCGTGACTGTCTCTCTGTCTCTTTGTCCGTGTGTCCGTCTCCGTCTTTCTCACTCTCTTACTGTGATTCCTCCAAAGGTTAAACATAACACATTTGTGATTATAATACATTTCGCATTGAACATTACGCTCTTATTTCTGGGATAAGCATTGTACGCCCTTGTCTTTGTGGACCACACAGAACGAAAAATAATCATCAGAAGTATCTAAATAAAATGTCATGGAATGTTACTATATACAGTCCATAAAATAAACAAACGTGTTTGTAAACATGGACGGATCCAAACGGAAGGGGAAGAAGCATTTTATAGAAATATTCTGATGGCAAAATACAATACAATACAATACAATATCCGTAGCCCTGACCAACCTATAAACCGGGCAAGTCTATTTTATAAGTACATCAACACGGCTGTCCCATTTAAACGAGCTGTAATA
Organism: Mercenaria mercenaria; assembly: GCF_021730395.1. NCBI lineage: Eukaryota > Metazoa > Mollusca > Bivalvia > Venerida > Veneridae > Mercenaria > Mercenaria mercenaria. Next base: position 6,355 of record NW_026459549.1, read on the forward strand.
CTGGTTATTGATCGCCGGGAGGCCGCGATCATATTGAATAGGTAAAGTATATGCGCGCTGGGGAAAATATTTCATGATGGACCTGTGAATTCTTTACTTATGGGTGAAACAGGTCTCATAAGCGTAAATACGACTAGCTTCTACTGATTATAAAACATACCGTACGATTTGTTGTGAATTAACTGTTGTTGTACTTTTAGTAGTTCAGCCGCCACCCTTGTTTAAGAGCAACATTTAAAAAACACGTTTTTTTTCATCCTCAAGTAATAAGTAAGTAGACTCGCCCAGTTTAATCAATAACCCACAATTGACCGACCCCTCTGGTACAGTATCTAGACGCATAATCTAACTCTATACATAGAGCGCCTACTTCACCCGATTTACATTCGGAACATTTTTACGCGTTTCGGGCTTTACCGTATGTTTAACATGGGATTTTTGAACCGTCCAAAGATGTAGGAAATGTTTGTCTCATTGTTTATTTTTTTTAATAAAAATGTTACTGCTTTCATTGTCTACCACTTTTTTTCCACCCTTGCCTGAAAAAACAGTAATGAGTTTGTACACTGTTCAGACAATTGTGCTCTGTTGAAATTTAACCAAACACAAGTTTACCTGCATAAACAGAAAGCATGATATGTCACCATGCGCGGATCCAGAGGGTGGGGGGGGGACCGGGGGTCCGGACCCCCACTGGAAAATCTTTAAAAAAGGAAAGAAGACAAGAAGGAAAGAAAATGTTTTTCGAAAAAGGCAACATTAGGACTGCATGTAAAGTATATGCGGCTGCTGCTACATACGACCCCGACATAATTCATATTATTTATCTAAAAGAAACTAAGAATTTTACCTTCAAGAAAACTTGATTTTATCATTTTCCCAAATTTAACAGGTTAGTCCATAAAACTGTCCCAGAATGCAAAAAATGAAGTGCTAAATTTCAAAATTTCCAGGATGGGGGGGGGGGGGGGCAGGGGATCGGACCCCCTCTGAGAAAATTGGCTGTGTCTGTGCATGGTCACTACACCTGTCCAGTACTGGACATTATGGTAAACGCTTCTTTCCTGCACAAATGACAATTTCGCAACTTCTGTCCGATTTGTACAAATTTCTGGCCGCGATAAACCATTTGACTTGTGACGATATATTGGATGGTTACTGACTTCACAGCATTGTATGTATTAAACGTATATATACATCATTCTTGAAATTTATAGGTATTATATATACGCAATATATATCTATTCTTAACCAATATCAACACCTTGGCCTACAGTTTATCCGTTGTAGGTTTTCTTCTGTTGTCACAACGGTTGGTGAGAGAATGAATGACGGTTATATAATTTGGAAATACAATCTATACGCAGAGGAGTAGAGCACTTTTAAATTCCATGTAAATTTGTTTTAGTATGTATAAATTCAGTCGCATCTATGATTTTAAAGACAAATTTCATTGATCTAAATGCCCCTCATGCTCGGGGCGTACTCTTTAACCTATCTGCTGGGTAACATTGATCACATATTTCGGCAGAAAACTGAAAGCCATACTGTTTTCTACGTCATGCTGAATGTCAGCTTAACACCATGCCTGCAAACATTGTCATATCATATTGAACGTATGTTCCCTTTTCATATGCCACTCGGAGATAGCAAAGTTTAAACTACAGGCGTTGTTTTCATGCAGAATAAAGTAATGGGCCATTCCAGGAGAAAACCTGTATCAGTGACATGGTATAGGTACTTTAAAATCCTGGAAAATCACTGTTTTTCTTATGCTCATGCAGAAACTAGAAACAAGTATATTGTAATACAGTTTAAGGGAAATCAAATTATACCATATTTTACAAATAAATGGCATTTGTGTTGTCATGGCAACGGAAATTCTAAAGCACCCATGCATCATGAAAATTTAGAGGTATGTAGATAAAAGGCCCGTGATGAAATAAAAAATAAAGGGTTAAGTTATTTTTCATTAAAGTCATTTTAAACTGTGCCCATGACGTTATTTAAAGTAATGTCTCAAAATGCCTCCGATGACGTACTTAATTAAAATTATTGTAACTCTTGAAATAGTGAAGATAAATGCTTTTCAAATTTTCAGATTTGAAAGGTAAAAGAATGTTCTTAATGAATATTGTATTATCTCAAATTTGACTTTTTGTCTCTAATACAGGTATTCACATGGAATCGCCCAGTTATTTATTATAATTAGCTACTGGATTTTCCTTCAAGTCATAGAACTATGCATAAATATTTAAAGGTTAGGGTAGATTTCTCAGAAGCATAGAGTTCTTCAATTAATAATAAGCCTGTCTTATAAAAGGATAACACAGGACTCGTTTTAAAAACGCATTTCCAAAACGCTAAACCTGCACAACGTAACGACGCACAAGACAACATACGCGCGCGCGCACGCACGCACACACACACACACACACACACACAAAACAAACAAATAAAGGAGAACAGTGGGGCAAACCTTTTGTCTTACGAGAACTGAGGGAAGAAATTGCTGACGTTGTCAGAAGTCCACATCCACTGGTTATCTTCCTTCGGTTGGGGCCAAATCCAGTGTGGCATCACTGTATAAGGTAACAATTATTTAGTGACCCAGCAAAATATAGGCCAATTTAATTCTTGTACTCTATGTAATCATTTTGAGCATATTGTCTTACCTAACATCTTTTTTACTTGCCAGACATCCTTAATGACTTTCAACACAAGATGTCTTTGGAAGGAGTGAAGAAATAGATATCTTTAACGAATAACTAGTGTAGGTAGACGGCCAAGTATTAATTAGCATGGGTTGAAGAAATATGTATGTTGAATGGATAACCAGTGTGGGTAAGTGGCAAAGTATTAGTGAGGAGTGCAGAAATACCTATGTTTAATGGATAACTAGTGTAGGTAGGCGACCAAGTTTTGGGAAAGAGTGAAACAATAGGTATGTTAAAATGACAATCAGTGTGGCCGAGTATTGGGAAAGAGTGAAGAAATAGTTCTGCCTCTAATGCATGGCACACCCAAAGCGCATGGCATCGTTAAATTTCAAATTGATTTTGTGTTCTATCTCTCTGGACAGTCGCTGTGAATGTAATATCCGTGTGCAATGCGTCGAACGCGGTGGACATGCAAAAGCAAAGGTTCGATATTCCGTACCACCTTCAGATGTGTGACACCCAAGAGCTGATCAGTACTCTGATACAATTATGTAACAGCGTTCAATGTCTCGAATTCTTTGGAGGACCCAGATGCATGATGTGGACAGATCACGTTGGCCGAGACAACTACACTAAAGTCTTACACGACTTCCATACATTCCAATGCTAAAATGTACAGAGAATATTTAATTTTTCGACTGATAAATCAACTGGTTAATAGAATCACAACCTAAATTCTAGTAAACAGTTATTATACTGTCAGCATGTCAGAATAATTTGTATATTTGATATATTGATAACGTGACACATAAGCACAGATAGTGCTTGACTCCCTTTTCATGTAATCATTGTTATTATTATTGTTGAATTGCTGTAAATAATAGAATTTGGGTCATTTGTGGCTAATTTGGGTTCATTATGTGGATAGCTGTATCCCACCATCACACATTATGTTATATACAAAAGTTAAAGGGAACCAGATAATTGATAGAGCAAGTACTTGTTGTAAAACGCTATGTTTAAATTTGGACCGATCAGAAACAAGTTCTAAAAATAGCACGTCTGCTAACGTATAAATAGGTAGATGGAATTAGCGGTTGAAGAAGACACATCGAGGATTCAACTAATAATTTATCCCAGTACCTTGATGAGACTATTGCAGTTACCCTGTCAGGGCGGATAAATTATTAAAAAGAAGACTTTGGAAGTTCATAGACTAAAAGAAGAGTTGCAGAATTTCAATAAAGTTTCGAGCTATAGGGCCAGCGCATAGGAGTTTTACCTTAAGGGTAGTTGAATGCTATAGACGATAGCAAATACAGCCTGAGTATCGGAAAGCTGTGACAGAGACCCAGAGCTTGGTAATCTACTGAGATAGTAAGAGAGTTCCAGCTTATAGACGGTTCAGCATTACTGGCGAAGTACAGCCAAGGCATCGGGGATATACCTATATGGTAGTTGAATGCTACATGTGATAGCATATAGGCGCTGAGCATCCAGGAGTCAGGGCAATCATATAGAGTTGAGTGGACAGAGGCCGAGCATCTATGCGATAGGACTCGTATGTTGTTGATTCGAAGACATTAGAGAGTTTGAGATTTCAACCTTCGCCTTCCTCTTCAACGTCTGTTGCGAAGTTAACTTATAAAGTTGAAGTTCGATTAAAATTCCTTGAGATTTCAAACTTTAGAATGAACCTTACTTCTTTTAATCCGCCCTTCAGTTTATCTGTAATTATGATCGTTTTTTTCGTGCATGTTGATATCAATTGTCCGAAAGGGCAGGACTTTTACAAGAGGTTTTAAAAATGAAAATTAATAAAAACATTTCAATTAATATAATCATCGCATGGATATTAGTGTGATTACGATAAAAAAGCCAAACAATGTGAACAATGTAAACACTCGTTGGTGTTGCTCCGAACATTTAGGTTTTGTATGAAATGATGTCAGTATACAATGCACGATTGTAAATCATACATGAGAGGAAATAAAATTGATAATCATATCAACGTATTCTATTGTTGATGGTGTTCTTGCTTGAAAGATAATAGAGTTAATATTTTTTTAACAAAAACATGAGACACCAACTATTACAAATGCATTTGTCGATATACTTTGAACACAAAAGGCATGACCATAAAATACAAAGGACAGATTCATCCGTCATGCTGTTGACTTGTATTTCATAGTTCCTCTTAAAGATGTTTTTCACAATTATTTCTAGCGGACAGAATTTTTTGTAACTTTGCATATTTATAGATTGATGTATGACAAGTTAAAATAAAAAATAAAAATGATAGGTACCCGTGCTTCTTTTTTCAATATTCAAAGTTTATTAAGAACACCAAATCGGGATTTTTGTCTGAAGAAACAATACATACATATCATAATAAAACTACTGCAAACAACTATTTATTCAAAGTTTCACTCTGATGTTACTGTTTTTGCATCACAATTAATGAAACCACTATAACTATGCATAAAATGTCAACATGTAGATATATTAACTCGGAAAAATTACTCTTGACAGATGTCGACAGTATCTGAAACAGAGAAAAACACGAAGTATTTCTTAATGATATGAAAAATCTAGCGGACAGAATTTTACCAAGTTTTATATAATGTAAGCTAAAACTATGACAAACAAATCTAAATAAAAAAATAATATCAGCCCGTGCTTGTTTTCAAGCAAAAATAAAAAATATTCACTCCACCCACAAAAGTATTATTTCATTACCCCACCCACCTAAAAATTATGAACATTTTTTTCTTACAAAACAAATTGCACAATGTTATTATCAGTTTTTTAACCAATTTTCTTATTCACATGCAGAATAATGAATCCTGAACTTTATAGTGAACTTTATACGTAGCAATTGAGATGCGCACAAAATATTGTGATTAACTCCTTTAAATTATTTTTACTTTGAATTGGTACTTTGTACAACGAATTCCTTAAAATACGCGTTGATAACATGAGCCAATATACACAATTTATGAATACGTTTAACAAGCGATTTGAAACAAATGTAAGATACTCTCGTGATATCATACATTTTGGCATCATGACACTCTGTATGACTCTGTATAATGCCAAAATCTCAGACAGCACACTATAATTGTGCGAAGTCACCAATTGTCTAGCGAAACAGTCAAGAAAGGTTAGGTGGCGACGAAAATTGTCGCACAAAATAACATGTGGGCATGTATAAGTACCGCACAGTATTATGGCGTTTTCATTGTAGTGATAGTTTTGATGGTTCGAACCTTGCATCCGTCATTTTTTTTTTTTTTTGGAGGGGAGGGGGGGGGGGGGGCATTTAATTTATATACTTTGTGTAAGTTTGTTTTTCTTTGATTTCTAATTTATTTACGAAAGCGTAAAAAACATTAGATCATATTAAAGATAATTGCTTATTTAAAAATGGTTATGTGGTAACAATGACATATATAAGTTAGTGAACAAGTTAGCACTAGACCTAGATTACCAAAGCATGGTTGTTTTCGTTGGATCGTATTGGGAAAAAATACAGTATTCAAAATACTTTTTTACGGATCCGGGAATCGAACTCCCGACGAAGAAATATAAGACGGATACCAATACTGCTCGGCCAACGAGGACTTACTATCTGGACCGTAAACGTTGTGTATTGATTTAAATTTATGCTATTGTTTTGTTTGTTTACATTTCAAAGCGAAAAGTACCGCGCAGTATTATGGCGTTTTTATTTTTAGCAACATGTAAATAAACAATCAGTCCTTAGCAATCTCTTTGAAAAGGAAAGATATTGAAAGAAAGATCAATATTTGGCTTGACTGCGCAGTAGGTTGAGTGGATAGACAGGTAATTATTTTGTAGTAATAGTTTTGATGGTTCGAACCTTTCATCCGTCCTTTTTTTCATTTGATTTATATACTTTGTATAAGTTTGTTTTTCTCTGATTTCTGATTTATTCACGAAAGCCTCAAAAACATTAGATAACATTAAAGATGAAGCTTATTTAAACATGATTACGCGTTAACAAAGATATATATAAGTTAGTGAACAAGTTAGAATTAGACTAATATACTTTTGTTGTTTTCGTTGAATCGTATTGAAAAAAAAAAGAAATAAAATAGTTATCAAAATACTTTTTACTGGTCCGGGAATCGAACTTCCGACGAAAAAGTATAAGACGGATACCAATACCGCTCGGACAACGAGGGTTTACTATATGTAGCGTAAACGTTGTGTATTGAGTTAAATTTTTGCTTCTGTTTTGTTTGTTTACATTTCAAAGCGCCTTATTTCTGTGTGATACCTATACCTATACACGTATTTGTTTGAATACACTATTTTATAAGTAAAGCATGTACAGATCAAGGAATTTTAGTTAGAGGGGCACCCATTTCAAGGGGTGGAGGGGGTGGGGGGTCACACCGAGTTTCAAGACCGATTTTCTTTGTAAAATGTAAGAATCAAAGGTGGATTGACCCACAATGCCCCTTTGCCAGGCTCTGGATCCGTGCAAGTAAAGAATGGAGTTATCCCATACGGCTAACAGGAAACTTCTCGCATCATGATATCAAAGATCTGAAACTGTCTGATACTTCAGAAGAATTTTCCGTCTTACTAGTACCATTTTATGTTTATAATTAAAACGCAATTGTCGTATTAAGTGTCAGACAGAAACGGATTGATTTTATTTGGAAGTGAAAATAAAATGTTCCATCAAATGATAATTGGGCTTATTATTCATTTTTCAAGTAAAATGACTATCATGCCGTGTGCCTCCATCCAGATTTCAGTCTTTGATGCAGAGTATGTGGACAGAGTAGATGCAAAAAGACTGAAGTTTTGACTTTCGTGATATCACATCTCCGGACGTTCAAAACTTCCCTTCATACGACAAAAAAGCCCATCTGGTATAATCGATACCGCCTACGGACACAAATATGCCGTAGAAGTTGATAACTTCATACTTCCAGGTTCAATTCAATGTATTTAGTTAAAATCATTAGCCATACAAAACTTCATTATTCTCATACTTGTTGATAGTGTTTCGCATCAAATTTAGTCTAATTATACATATGGATAATCGAATAACTTAATAAGCAGAAATCCTGAAATTAAGCTTTTTATTTCACATAGTAATAAAGAGAAGTCTTATGCCTACTTGATATTACATGAAAAACTTTAGTAGCAACGTCTGATATAAATAAAATACACGCATATCGGTGACGTTTTACCCCAAATATATATGAGAGACGTTGAAGGGGAAGGCGAAGGTTGAAATCTCAAACTCTCTATTGTCTGATGGGAACTTCAACAAAAAGACCAGTCAAGTATAGAGTCTCCAGCCTATAGGAGTTTGAGCTAATTGAAAATTGTTAGTTTGAAACATTTAGTGACTTGCCTGATCCCTGAAATTGTATAGCTCATAATTAAAATCATTTAAGAATCATTGGTACCCGAATCATTTAGACAAGGTAGTCAGAGGAAAATTCTATATATGAGATATTTGGTCTCACCAGCTATACGTTTTAACAAAGGACATTCTATTTCGTTTGTCAGCTAGTCTAAGACATAGTCACCTTAGGGATAGGACCCATTTCATTGTTCAAGATACTAAAGGCGTAGGCACTTCCCTGGGTCATATAACTCGTATCCTGACAATTTGGGGACTCGTCCAGGATCAATATCCAAGGAGGTACAGAGACATTGCGGTCAAAGCTACCAAAGTTCGAGGAAAGTATAGATGATATGGATGCATACCTAGAACGATTTGAGCGGTTTGCAAAAAGCCAGGGATGGAAAGAAGAGACATGGGCTGTAAGCCTCAGCTCATTACTCACAGGAAAAGGCCTGGACGTATACACAAGCATGCCTCCAGACCAAGCCAATGACTATACGGCATTGAAGAAAGCAGTTCTGAAGCGAAATCAGTTGACAGAGGCAGGTTTTAGATTGAAGTTCAGGGAATGCAAGCCAGAGTGTGGTGAAACTGTTTTTCAGTTCATGGCAAGGCTGGACAGGTATTTCAGTCGATGGACAGAGATGGCAGATGTTGACAATACGTTTGAAATGCTGAAAGACCTTATGATCAGAGAACAGTTCATCCAAACTTGTTTTAAGGACCTTGCTTTATTCTTAAAGGAAAGAGTTGCAAAGTCGAGAGCTGAGATTACACAGTTGGCAGAACAATATATTGAAGCTCATGGTGGCTCTATCACATCTAACCGGATGAATAGAAGTAATTTGTCATACAGCAAAGAGCCACAGCCTTCGACCGAGGTTCAGCCAGTGTCTCAGCCTACACAAAAAGAAAGGCCAGCTTTTAAAAAGCCCACATGTTTCATATGTAATAAGGAAGGTGATATAGCACGAGAATGCAGAGACCTGTCCAAGAGGAAAATAAGTGGTGCTGCTTTAGCTAATAGAGGATCGTTTGAAGAAAGACAGAGGAATAGGCATGGAATGCAAAATTCTACACCCACAGACTGGAGAAAGGAAGGCCAAGCGCAGAAAGACAGACAGTCGGATGACAGAAAAGTTTCAGTTTCATACATAGCTGTACCATTATATGACAAAAAGGTAAAAGACAACATAGAAGATGGACGACTTATATTAGGAGATGGACAATCCATTTCGGTCATAGCAAGCACCTGTACTATTGATTCAATAACAGGTAAAAGAAACATAGTACTGAAGAAAGGATATATAGGTGATAAAGAAGTTCAGGTTTTGAGGGAAACAGGATGTGAGCTTGCAGCTGTCAGGAAAGATCTCGTATCAGAGAACCAAATGTTAGACAAGAAGTATCTTATGGTTGCGATTGGTGGACGTTCAAAGACAGTACCTGCAGCAAAGATACAGACTGATACACCATATTTTATTGGTGAAGTTGAGGCAATGGTTTTGCCGACCATGACATGCGATTTGATAATCGGAAATATAAAGGGAGTTTTAGATAGCCCGCCCGCTTAGCTCAGTAGGTAAGAGCGTTGGTCTACGGATCGCGGGGTCGCGAGTTCGATCCTCGGGCGGGGCGTATGTTCTCCGTGACTATTTGATAAACGACATTGTGTCTGAAATCATTAGTCCTCCACCTCTGATAATTCATGTGGGGAAGTTGGCAGTTACTTGCGGAGAACAGGTTTGTACTGGTACAGAACCCAGGAACACTGGTTAGGTTAACTGCCCGCTGTTACATGACTGAAATACTGTTGAAAAACGGCTTTAAACCCAAAACAAACAAACAAACAAAGTTTTAGATAAGGCAGACTTAAACTGGAAAACCCGAGATGAAAGACAGTCCTCATCCGGCGAAGATATTGCTGTAACTGGGATGACGGAAACCCAGCATGCAATAAATGTGGGTATTACGGAACCCTCTGAGGTTTGCGAAGTGAAAGAGAAAACGTTTAATGTTGAGCAAATGAAAATTGCTCAGACAGATGATGAGACGTTAAAGAAACTATGGACTTATGCTACAGATAAGGTGAAACTGAAAACAAAAAGTGGTTTCAGGTTTCATTATGAAGTGAGGAAAAACGTATTATATAGACTCTTCCAGGAGAAGAAGGGTAGCATTGTTAAACAGATAATAGTCCCAACACAGTTCAGAAGGAGTGTTATGACATTAGCTCATACGTCAAAGGTCAGGAGACACTTATCAGCTAAAGAGACAGTTGATGAAATACGAACAAGTTTTCACTGGCCTGGTATAACAAATGAAGTAATAAGGTTTTGCCGGTCATGTGATGTATGCCAGAAAGTTAAGACTGACTTTGCATCAAAGAGCAGTAATGGTAGACATGGTTTGCAAGAATATAAGCATCATGATAGAACAGAAAGAAACTGGCGACAATCTGATGACAGACCAGAGTCAAGCTATTGTGATGATAGAGGATTGAACCGATATCATGATAGATTATCTATTAAGTATATGAACAGAGGATCACGTTGGCCTAACAGAAAGGACTTAGATAGAGCTATTAACAGACGAGATGATAAGGGTTATAAAGACAATGGCCCAAATAAATCTGAGCATAAGAAGTCATGGAGACAAAATTACATGAGAAATGATCTCGGTAAAGGGTTTATACGTAGGTCTGACAGAAGCTATTGTGTAAAAGGAGGTTTTGGTGATAACAATTATTATGTCAACAGAAAAGATGACAATTACTCTTACAATCAGAGAAATATTAGCTGAATATCATTAATGACGATGGTAAAATAAAAAGGTCAGGAGATGAACTTTGTATGATATTCTTGAAATCATATACTTTATGTTGAGTCCTTTAGAGATGTTAGATTTTTTATACTAATTTAATAAGTATATTACTGAATGTATGTTAATGATAGCAGTGATACATGATTTGTTAAAATCGAGAAATAGTAAAAAGATAAGGAGATTTTGTTTTGTACACAAATTATTCCTCAAGTGTTTGAAAAACTGAAAGTATTTTCTTGAGAAGGGGGCTATTTGTCAGAATATTGATAACGTGACACATAAGCACAGATAGTGCTTGATTCCCTTTTCATGTAATCATTGTTATTATTATTATTGAATTGCTGTAAATAATAGAATTTGGGTCATTTGTGGCTAATTATTAAAACATTATGTTATATACAAAAGTTAAAGGGAACCAGATATTTGATAGAGCAAGTACTTGTTGTAAAACGCTATGTTTAAATTTGGACCAATCAGAAACAAGTTCTAAAAATAGCACTTCTGCTAACGTATAAATAGGTAGATGGATGACAGAGAATTCATTCGGTATCCAGTGGCTGAAGAAGACACATCGAGGATTCAACTAATAATTTATCCCAGTACCTTGATAAGGAGACTATTGCAGTTACCCTGTCAGTGCGGATAAATTATTAAAAAGAAGACTTTGGAAGTTCATAGACTAAAAAAGAGTTGCAGAATTTCAATAAAGTTTCGAGCTATAGGGCCAGCGCATAGGAGTTTTACCTTAAGGGTAGTTGAATGCTATAGACGGTAGCAAACATAGGATGAGCATCGGAAAGCTGTGACAGAGACCCAGAGCTTGGTAATCTACTGAGATAGTAAGAGAGTTCCAGCTTATAGACGGTTCAGCGTTACTGGCGAAGTTCAGCCAAGGCATCGGGATATACCTATATGGTAGTTGAATGCTACATGTGATAGCATATAGGCGCTGAGCATCCAGGAGTCAGGGTAATCATATAGAGTTGAGTGGACAGAGGCCGAGCATCTATGCGATAGGACTCGTATGTTGTTGATTCAAAGACATTGTCTGACGGGAACTTCAACAAAAAGACCAGTCAAGTATAGAGTATCCAGCCTATAGGAGTTTGAGCTAATTGAAAATTGTTAGTTTGAAACATTTAGTGATTTGCCTGATCCCTGAAATTGTCTAGCTCATAATAAAAATCATTTAAGAATCATTGGTACACGAATCATTTAGGCGAGGTAGCCAGAGGAAAATTCTATATATGAGATATTTGGTCTCACCAGCGATACCGCCTCGGTAGCCTAGTGGTAGAGCGTCCGCTTTGAGTGCGGGAGGTCGTGGGTTCGATCTCCGGCCGCGTCATACCAAAGACGTAAAAAATGGTACTAGCAGCTTCCTCGCTTGGCCCTTAGCATTAAGGGGATAGTGCTAGGACTGGTCAGCCCGGTGTCAGTATAATGTGACTGGGTGGGGTATCATGCCACGTGTCTACGGCGTGATATTCCAGTGAGGCAGCACTATAAAGTTGGGCATTGTGCTCACTGCTACAAGTAGACACCGTCGTTTATATGACTGAAAAATTGTTGAAAAAGACGTTAAACCCGAACACACACACACACACACGTTTTAACAAAGGACATTCTATTTCGTTTGTCAGCTAGTCTAAGACATAGTCACTTTAGGGATAGGACCCATTTCATTGTTCAAGATACTAAAGGCGTAGGCACTTCCCTAGGTCCTATAACTCGTATCCTGACAAAGCACTTGAAGCCTAACAATCTTTGAAATATACGTTACCAATCGTAATGTATGTTTAAACTATCCATATGGAAATATCTGAATCGAAATCAAACTGATGTAAAAATTACATTATTGGTAAACGTGTAGATCTAATGTCACTACATGTGGCAGCGATATAGGAATGTATTGTCCTGCAAAAAGTAGATAGTGTGTTGCTCGAAGCACAATCGGAAATGAAGACTGAAGATGTCCCAGAATATTCGAATATAGTAGAAAAATACCACCAAACACGAAAAGCTATTTCAATTTTAAAATACCGACGTTCTTCATCAGGGTAATACATAAATAGCAGAACTGACGTAACGTCAGCGTGAAAAATAGCTCCAACGCGCTTAACAACGTTACATACATAAGCGGCAAAATGCATTTCACAAAAATACAACAAAAGGTATATTTGTAATATCAGGCTATCGGATCAGTAAGATACGAAAAGTTTCTATAAAATATTTTTTTCCCAAAATATTCGAAGAATTCTTCTCAAAGGTTTTTAACGACACATGGTTTATAGAGCAAAGACAGTAACGAATGTTCACTCAAACCCCAGGGCTCAGTATAAAAGGAATGGCTCCACCCACAAAATGTTAATCATTGCAAATTCAAAAACCATTCAGACATCCTTCAGTTTTTTATATTTTTTTTCTAAATAACTCAAGAATGAATATTATTAAATATAGTTTGCCTCATCAATTCTGTAAGTTCTAATCTTTTTAATGATATTGAGTTAAAGGTATACAAAAATATCTCATAGGAGTTATTTTGCTTACAAAATAACAAGAATTTGAAAATTTGACAGTTGAAATTTGAAATCTGAACTCTGACATTGGTCATGTGATAAAACAGAGCAGTCAGCAGGAAAATGTAAACACACAGGTCACGCCAGGTAACAAGGCACTAGTTGTTCTCAATAGTGATTTATCACACTGGCTACTTTACTGATAAGCTTGCAGTTCTAGATAGTCGGTGGTAATTATAAATTAATTTAAAAAAAGGGTTAATGACACTTAATCCATTAACATGTCAATAAAACAAATTCATATAAATTTTATGTATGCTACTATTGGTTTTTTCTTGGTTTTTAGTTCAAATTAGTTACTGTAATTCCTACTAATGTTTACTATGTTGTATTATTTTACATTTCACTAGTCCAGATCAAAGACTATTAACACTTTAAATCACCATAATATTATGTGATCAAGTTAACTCAAATAATATGTACCAATTAAATCCATAATATATTTCACTATAAAAAATCCTGAAATCCTGAAAGTGATTCTTTATAGACTAAAACTAAAAAGCATTGATGATTTAATAGTCCTGTTTAGAATTCAACTGTTACACAATTAGTTTAAGAATAACACAATTTACTTATGTATTTTCCATTTTCCTTCAATCAACTAAATTCTAGCAGTAAGTTATGAATACTTCCTCTGACCTTATGTACATGTGTAGCTGAGATTCAACAGGGATCAAATACTCTACTAGATCTAATATCTTTTATCAGGGTCAGTCAGCTGATTCACCTGGATGGAACAAACTGACCGTTTCTTGACCTCACTCACATTCATGTATTTTAGGAAGCTCCTCCTACAATTTTGGTGTAGGGCCTACACCAGACTGGCCTTACTTTTGAAAATACGGTCACTTTTCTTTAAGACGTTGATTCTATTGCTAAGCATTCTTACACTAATGACCTCTTCCGGATTCTTCCTATGTCAAGAAAGGTTTGTTTTTTGACATTTAAAATGTCTTTCATTTGCAAACAATGACTATTATGCTCTTTTCTATCATGTTTGGTTACATTTAAAGACAGACTTGAAGATAACACGAATAAATGCTTACCACAGTTGCCATGACTTGGAATGTCGTGCAGACTCTTTGCGTTTTAGAAATATCAACTTAATGTTCTTGCAGTTTCAACACATATTCCATACAAGTTCTTCATTAGTAAAAATGGAAAACGTAACATATATTTCATTTTGACTTGAAGCAGGCGTTACCGAGGCAACACGGACATAATAATAAAAGTTTAATATTGCTCCATCATGCCCGTGTACGTAAACTTGCATCCTACAGAGGCGATTTTACATGCGTCTGTAATTCAGTTTACAAGATACCGGATGGAACATCAAATGTGATCTCCTATTGACTTTGGGCCAATAATGAGAAAGTTCAACAGAATCCAGAGTCAATAATTGGGTTCTGCAAACAAAATGTCTATTCAATCATTATTTTATTCATACATGTGAATAAGTTCAATCTATAGTTTATGTACTAATATTATTCGACCCTTGTGGAAACATTTAGGCATTTCTAGTGCTTTTTGAAAACGGACATTTCTGGACCGCGCCTATTCAGGCCGAGCCTCTTTCGGAGTGGGCCTATCTGCACTATACCCCTCTAACTTTCTCACATAGATACATAGTTGGTAGCAAGGGTCGTACAAATAAGTGACACTGGTTACACTGTCTGTTCGATCACGAAAGGGGAACTCCTGTTCAGATCGTAAGAATTGCTATGCAAACTAATAAAGTGCACAAAAGTACACTATAAAAAGCAAAAGAACGTTCATCTTAATATGTAAATATTTTAGTTTTCTTATATATACATGTATAAACAAATATAATTTATATATAGAGAGAGAGAAAATACTGTGAATAACTCCCCAGCCAAGACAATACCTCATCTCATTTTATATTTCATTGAAAACAAATCTTCTAAAAACTAGATGTGTGTCGATAGGCCCACTGTATATTTTCACTTTTCCTTCCACGGAATGCACCCTGAAAATGATATAAGATGAAAGGTCGAATGTAAAGATCTGACGCACTGTCATTGTGTGTCATTGTTCTCGTCTCTGATTTCGGCTTCGTGTCTACAAAGCTTGTTTTGTGGGATGTCAGGTGTTGTTCAGGTAAATACAATGGCCGCACGTTCGAACTCCCTAAACATAACAACCTTCGTAACATAGACATACAGAATTGTCTGAATATGCAGTTTTCTGATATGATGCTTCCAGTGCATATATTGCATTCACTAACTTTGAAATAATATTTAGCGTTTGTTCGCCACAGACCCGAGTTGTTAACTTTCTGTCTTAAATTGATATATATATATATTTGTCTTTAAAAAAAGCCCTCAAATTTTAAGAAATAGTTGTTGAAAAAATGGGTACACACTATGAGCATTTATTTCTTAAAATGTTGTCAAATTGCAAACTGAATTTGTTTTCAAGTGATAACTGTCTACAAGCGTTTTAAACCAAATTACTAAGTCGAGTCTGCTAGACCAGCACCATGTCCTAGAGTTCAAACTAGCAGAAATAGTATTCCCTACATATTCTATATAAAACTGACATTATTAATGAACTACCAAACATAGCTAGACCCATTTTAGAGAACAAATCTTTACTTCATTTTAAAGAGTACGTTATGATAAAACTGACATAAAATGAAGAGAAAAGTAGGGGCCATGTATCTTCTAAGAGAGATCCTCTTGTCACATTTGCTTACTGTATAATCACATCAAAATCACACTGCTGTGACCTGGAAGTACTATTCATACTAAAATTGAGTTTCATTTCACCAAATACAACCTCCTCTCCCAATTTTTCTACCAAAATGTCAAAAATACACCCACAATGAAATTTAAATAGCAACCAGCTTTAATTTAGACCTCTCTGGCCATGCCAAGTGAAAAATTAGTGTTCAAAAACCTGTCAGTCATTACACGTAGACCAGATGGTTCCCATGCTGGTTCCTTTACTATAGTCAGGCCTAGAGTAGCTGTAATTATATTATCAGCTTACGAAAATGCATCAAAACAAGGACAATGACCCAGTCAGAAAAGCCACGTTAAAGAACGCAGCCTCCCCGAAACTGTACTCTGCAGGATGTGTAAATGATTGACACGGTGAAAAATAAGAACAGCACAAACAAATAAAGTAATACTGTGAAGAACTTGGGGAACTGTCTGCGGGAAAACACCATTCGGTTTATGGCGGGCACCAAACCTCACTCTTGGCCTGCACCATATGCCAAAGTTACAGGGCAGTGTAGATAAGATTGATTAACTCTAGCTCTCGGGGATAAGCAGTCTCAACTACTGGATACAAATATCCCGCTCGTTTCATGAAAACAATGTACCCGCCTTTAAAAAAAGTCAAAATTGAGAGACAAAAATAAATGAAAAATTCGCTCGTTCTCCATCTTTTTCTTTTTCAATTTCAAAAGAACTGTTAATCAATTTAGAGTGGCCTTAGCACTTACTGCAATGAATGATTACTGTAACGTGTGGAACTTGTCAGTACTGAAAAGACATAACCCTTATGAAATGAATACATTATTGTGAATATTAAGTGAATGGACGTGTTTTAGCAACTGTTTACCCACTGTTTGCTGCTAGCGGTGAATACTAAGTGAACAAATAATAAGGCATTTCACAGTGTGTTCGTAGGATATCAGTTCACTTATAGTTAACATTAAACATATTGTTTTATAAGGAATTCCTGTTCAAATATCATTCACATTCAGTACTTTATTTCTGTATAATGTTAATTTTGTACTTACATATATAACACGAAATTTTCAAGGTTGTTAGGGATATTTACATTATATTCACAAGAAGGACTTAGTTATGTAATGTTTCTTTATTCCTATACATTGTACTCATGATAAATTGAAAAGAACTTCACCGCAAGTACATCCAAGAAATCAGAGAAATCTGCAGACTATAAAAAAGTGCATATTTTTGCAGCCCGGGGAATCAAAATAAAGAAAGATATATTGTAAGCATCTTTGTGGTGAATATGTAGATAAACGGTCTACTCTAAAGTAAAGTTTTGATAACCTTGGTTAAGGGGACGCATACTTTGAAATTAGAAAAAAGTGGGTGGGGTATTATAAAATTTACCTGCAAAAAAGTACAAGGTTTTGGTAAATGAAATGAATACTGTTTCAACTGTTATAAGTATACAAAGGATTGCTCACTAAAATAAAAATGAGAAAAACTGAAACAAGAAAGTTATTGTTGAATTACGTAAGACTTCTTGTGTACATTCAAAGTCAACAATTAAGACTTTTTGGTGCGAAAATAATAGTGCTTCACTTTGTCTAAACATTTATCAATGTCCTACAGATTCTAATTTAAAGAAAGAATGTGAAATAAGTTCACTGTCTTGCTTTTCATTTCGCATATGTGAGCTAAAACACATTATTTAGTTTGTTTACAAAGTAGTGCATAAGAAAAGATACGGTGGTCAAGGAATGCCACATTACAAAACTAAAAGAGTATATTCCCCTTAATACATTAAACATTTATCGTTACAGAAGTCTAGTGGCTTACAATAAAGGCCTAGAAATGTTGCCATTATTAATTTTTAACTTGGTATTCATGAACTACAATGCACTTAAATATCAAAACACATTCAACAAACTTTTGAAAATGTATTGTCTTAAAAATCCCTAAAATAAGGTATGAAATTTGGTTGAGAGGTCCAATCAATGTGTATATGTGCAAAAGCAACATTCTAATTTTGTTCACAAAAGTTACTAATAAACAGCAGGAATGTCAATGATCAAAACTGGACGAATATACAGTTATCCTCACTTTAATGTCATTTATAATTTGTCCTTGAATTCTCCACCATACTTTTCATAACTCTGTTTGCACGAGTTGCACGAGTTGCACGAGAATGCTGTCATTCACGTAAAAAAACGGGGTCAAATAAGTTGTAAATGCAGTATCATCTAAACGTAATTAATGGATTATGCAGTTCAAGATAAACTTTATCTCATATCGTAACGAACATGTATAATGTTGTAACAACAACTTTACTTACACTGATTTAAGTAGCAGTCGGTTTATAAGTGACTTTATTGATTCATTTTGTGTTTTGTTATTGTTGTCAAAAAGTATAACGGAACTGCCTCACAACTCAAGCGGAAACCAGTTTGATGCGCAAAGTAGTCCACTGTAAGTAATATTATTTGACAAATGTCCACAGAAATTAATAATTTTCTAATATTAAAGACGAATATCTGAATAGGATTCATTATTTGATAAGAAATTATAATCATCGACATTTTTTTTTTTAAAAAAATCGTACACGTGCTGACACCTAAGTTGTCTCCCGTTGTTTATTAGAGTTACCTTTCGTCCGGCGCAGTAATACATTTGCAGTGAATCGCCGAGAAGTCGTGGGAAAATTAAAAACCATGTAAACAAACTAAAATTAACCACCTTTTCAAGATGAATTTCAAGTGATCGACATTATGCATTTAACCCGCCTGACCTGTGTAGCATCTTAGATATCTGTTCTAAGGTATTCATTGTGTAGAATGTCATGTTATGCCCTTGCAATGCTAATCCCACTCTGATTTTTTTGTTTACATTTTTTATCAATGAGAAATATGGCGTCCATCCCGAGATGAACAGACGTGGCGCTAAATTTTTACATGTTTAAGCAAACCTGGTGTGTTAGAAAGAAAATCTCATCCCTTCAACATTATTTGGAATACTGTTGTTGTAAAAAACCTGTATTTTCCTTATACAAAAGCTTAATATTTTGTGTTGAATGTACTTTCACAAAGACCTCTGTTTTCCTATTACATTCATAGTACCACATCCTTATCCACAAAATACTGAATATTACAGGTTTCCATCAGTATTATATCAGTTTAGGAATATGTTTTTTATTTTCCCACCATCGATTTCTTGAATATGCACCCCTTCCGCATTGCTGTATGAACTGTGAATGTAGCAATATGCGTCCCCTTAAGATTGTATTTAATCTTTTGAGGAAGACTGGCAAACTGTGTCAATTAAAAACTAATTAAGTTTAAAAGAAAAAACAGTTTGTTTACATTACGTATTATATCGTAAACATATTTCTATACATTTTGCATATTGTTCCAAACATTTCAGTCAAATCACTGTTTGTAAGCGTTTAACAGCATACATAATTTCAGCATTCTGTCATAGATATGCATGCCAATCCGGTTCAGAACCATTAAAATGATATTTTTTCAAAATTAAAAAATCATCTTTGTCACACAATCATTCACTTCAAGCATTCACCAAGCATATTCACCACACGCCTTCACCAAATATTCACAACACAATCCATTCACCGATCATTCGCAGCAACATCTACCGAGAATTCGCCGCTAACGTTTACCGAAATTTCGCATCACAGAAATCTAGTTTGCATGTGAAAAACGAACACAAAGTTAGTATAAAGTAAATGGAATCTGATATTTGAACAACTAATCACAAATAGTTCATAACACACTCACTTCTTTTTCATCTTCTTCTTCTTCTTCTTTTATAGTAATGGCAAACGTTCAGTTAACATTACAGAAATTTTAAAAATCCTGTTAGGAAAAATATCAAACAAGCCGAGGACAGCTACATAGATTATGTCATTGAATGTCAAGATGATCCGGATAACCCCCAAACAGGTCAAAACTTCTCTCGCAAGAAACTTTTCTCCCTTGCCAAAAATGTCAAGCAGGATTCCCAAGTCATTTCTCCTCTTCTAGAAAAAGGTCAACTTCATAATGATGACAAAAAGAAGGCCAATATCCTCAATCGTCAATTCCAATCTGTATTCACCCCTATGCCACCTCTCAAATTAGGCCAACTCTGTAAAATGAAAGTGCAGTCCCTACTCTCTATACCAACTGACTACCAGCCAAAATATCCCCTAATGCCAAAGGTCACTATCGACATAAATTGCGTTCAGAAAACCCTCTCTTCCCTAAAAATAGACAAAGCATGTGGTCCCGATGGTCTAAAGCCGATCCTTCTTAAAAATCTTAGTGAACAAATCTCACCACTAGTCACTAAGCGTTTCCAAAGGTCCCTTGACACGGGCACTAACCCAGCTGACTGGTCCAAGGCCAATGGCACTCCTCTATTTAAGAAGAGCGACAAAAGCAATCATGCTAATAACCGGCCTATTTCCCTAACTTGTATTCTTTATAAGTTACTGGAACACATTATAGCCTCTAATATTACCAAGCATTTCTAGGTTAACAATATCCTATATGACCAACAGCATGGGCTCAGAGAGAAAAGGTCATGCGAAACTCAGTTACTCGAACTTGTAGAAGATCTATCTCGAAATTTAATTCAAGGCCACCAGACGGACTTAATCCTTCTGAACTTCTCTAAAGCATTTGACAAGGTTAACCATCTGAAACTTCTGTACAAACTTCATCAACATGGTGTTCAGGGCAACACGTTGCTATGGGTCAAGTCTTTCTTGATTGGCAGGCGCCAATCCATCCTTGTGATTGGAGAAGCATCAGGTGAAGTTCCAGTAACGTCCGAAGTCCCACAGGGCTGCGTCCTAGGCCCTCTTCTATTCTCACTCTACATAAATGACCTGCCTGAAAATTTGATTTCACAGGTCCGATTATTCGCCGATGACACTGCTGTCTATTTAACTGTAAATAGTTCTGCCCAAGAAAACATCCTCCAGCAAGATTTGAATAGGTTACAGTTATGGAAATGTAAGTGGAACATGGAGTTTAATCCCTCAAAGTGCACAGTTATGAACATAACAAGGTCAAAAAAAACCTTTCAGATCAAAGTAAACATTCCATGGCCAAGTCTTGGAAACAGTTCCTGCTGCAAAGTATCTTGGGGTCACTATATCCTCAAATCTTAACTGGAATAAACATATCAATTTAGTCACGTCCAAAGCTACCCGAACACTTAACTTCATTAAGCGAAATATCCCATACAAAAGTTCGGGAATCAGCTTATAAAGCTCTAGTCAGGCCACAGCTGGAATATGCTAGCTTGCGTCTGAAGCCCATATACTCTATCTATCTATTTATACTGCAGCACTCCTCTCTGCGAGTATTATGTGCAGCTGCGCGCCTGTACAAGAAGTTAAAAGTAGACTGGATAGGAGGATAAAAGTAATACACGATGTGTATTGCAAGCATGAGTACAGTTGATAGTGTTAAAAACAAGAAGGATTTACAGATAAAAGCAGTTTAAAAACAGGTCTATCATGTTAAGCATTATGTACAAGTTTGGTCACACCCTGCTTTTAAAAACTGATTCAGGGTGGGGGCTTGCACAAGTTGTACTGGAAGGGAATTCCAAAGCACTATGGTGGCTGGAAAGAAAAGGTACTTATAGTAATTACAGGGAGTGAGGATCTGAGTATAGGAATGGGGATGCATATGTCTTGTTAGACGGGATGGGGGCTGACATAGGGAGGGAGTGGCACAGCAACCAAACCATTCACTATCTTGTAGAACATAAGGAGGCGTGAATCAGATCTCCTATCTTCAAGGGTACGCCATCTCAGCAGACATAGCATGTTTGTGACTCTGCTGTAAGGGGAGTAGTCATGATTAACCCATCGCGATACCCTCCGCTGAATCATTTCGATCTGGTGGATGTTTTGTTGGTGTAAGGGTCCCAAACACAGCTAGCATATTCTAGCTGTGGCCTGACTAGGGCTTTATAAGCTACTTCTCGAAGCTTTAGACGTGACTAAATTGATGTGTTTATTCCAATTAAGATCTGGTGATATAGTGACCCAAAGGTATTTTGCATCAGGAACTGTTTACCCAACATAACATTCACCAGATCGAAATAATTCAACGAAGGACAGCGCGATGGGTTAATCATGACTACTCCCCTTACAGCAGTGTCACAAACATGCTAAATGAGCTGGGATGGCGTACCTTTGAAAATAGGATATATCTGATTCACGCCTCTTTATGTTCTATAAAATAGTGAATGGTTTGGCCTCCTTATGTCAGCCCCCCCCCCCCCGAATGGTTTGGCCTCCTTATGTCAGCCCCCCCCCCCCCCCCCCCCCACACACACACACACCCACAATCCCGTCTAACAAGTCATATGCATCCCCACTCCTAAACCTCACTCCCTGTAAGTACTCTTTTCTTCCAGCCACCATATATTCCTAACAGCTGTGATAAAAAGAGGTGCAAAATCTGAATTGGTATAGTGTAACCTGCGGTGAGGCGCTACAATTTTAGTGTCACTTGTCCTAAAAACGTCGAAGGGACGTAACTCGCAATGTTTCTTATCTCCAACTGAAGAGCTGAAGTAAACAAGGAAGTGCAATATTATGTTTTAAGTTTATTTTATTCTTTCTAAATGATCTGATAGAATGTTTCAGGCCAATATCCATTGAAAATGTTGAAATTAAATTAAATTTTGACATTATTTACACTGTCATGGATCGTATCACCAGAAGTTGATGTTAGAGGCACCCATGTTGTCTTGTGACAATTGAAAATGTCCCAACATCAAGAATCTCCAGTTGTGTTTGCCCAGGAACCTAGTCAGCATTTTAAATGTCCATCCTGTCACAAGTTGTATATTGATCCAGTTATCAACATAGGATGTGGTCATACATTTTGTAAAAAATGCTCACAAAACATCTCTTCCTGCCCTGTCGACGGAAACCCATGTGATCCAAATCAGATGGTCGTAAATAGGTGATTTATTTTCTCATTATTAGTTGATACCTCCATTGTAAACAAAGAAACTGTTTTTCACAAATTAGGGAAACAGTCTTGTGAAATCGTTTTTAATCAACTAATAAATTTAGTAGCCTTAATTACTGATTTGGCATATGGGATGACCTATTTTATGATATCTGATATTTTATAGTTGTCATTCCTCTACTGGCTAGCGACCACCAAATCCGGACGATCACCAAACCGGACAGTCCTGTAAATGCTGTTTTCGGTCTTTAACATTGCTATTTTGTTGCTAATCTGTTTACGATCAAATGGACGTTTGATATTCAACAATAGGGCAAAGTTACAACAGTTAGATTTAAGTATTTTACAAGAAATGTTACATTTCATTTCGTCTGCACTCACGAAACGAAACATGTTTACATGTCGGGGGAAGTCGGAAGTGGGCTCCTGCCATTAAATCTAAAGGTCCGATGCAAATTTGAGGTAAGCAGACGAGACATTTAGTAAACATTTATATCGGGAAAATACAGCTATGAAAATTCAGTGCATGACCTTTTCACACCCTAAAACAAATTTCCATATCAAAATATTCGCTTGAAAAGTGAAATTTTAAAAGATTTGGTTGGGAGAGATAGGATCCAATTTATAAATTCAAGAGAGGTAATTCATACAATTCTAGGACTCAGACACTGTACGACTACTTTCCATTGGTTGAAAATACAGTTTAATTCAATGTTGAATGTAAATTGAAAATCAATAAAGTGTCAACTCGCTGTCCAGAAACATAGTACTGTTAGACCTTAAAATAACGTGATTCGGTGGCCCTTTGTGCGGGCCTCGAAAAAGTACTTGACCTAATCTTAGAAGTAAACAAATTAGCACTTTAGTTAGAAGGAAAACCTAGCTTTGTTCATGTGAAATTTCAACCACCAGATATATCTATTTCCCCGAGTTATCATGAAAAATATTCCAAAAGTGTCCGGTTGTAGGACGCTGGCCAGTAAGCCTTATCCGTATCTGTATTTACAGTTAGTAAAACATAAATATTGAAAAAAAAAAATCTCAGGTCAGACTAAATTAAACATTCCTATTCATGTAGAAACTTCAAATATGGGTTAAATATAAGTCATAATTTTAAATAAGAGACTTAAAACTTTGGAAATATGATGTAGGAGGTAGCAAGGAGATGTTTACCCTGACACTGGTTTCAATACACAATGGACAGACTATGGATGACACGAAATTGCAGAAACAAAACACAAAATATACATTCAAAAAATGTCAGCGAGGCAATTTTATGCTCGAATGTCAACATAAATTCATTATAAGAGATGTAATCATACAAATTCTTTGTACATGCACCAGAAAACATTCCCAATGGATTTCAGTGGGGATTTCCATACAGAAATATGCAGAATAAGTTTGGACGTGACAGGACAGCGACAGTCAAAAGTTGTCATGCTGTCCAGAAACATCCTATTATTTAGACTGGAAATTTAGCAGATCACCAGGTCCCGTTCAAATGACTTTTATTTAAGGAAGTGTTTAACCATCCGGTAACAGGATGCGTAGCTTGCATTCTAGCCATTTGGTAACCAGACACCTGACCTATCCTCTAAGGTTTTTCTAGGCATCCTGTAATCACTTACTTATGAATAGAGTAATTAATTTATGTGGTATATTTTATTTGCCCTGAGACAGGAATGTTTACCTGTATAATAAAATTATGCTGAATTCAGAATTTAAATTGGATAAATAGTTTAATTACTGTGTCTAAGCGAAAGTGTGACAAATTTAATAATTGCAAAAAAAAATTAAATGTAGAAATAAAATTTAGTTACCTGATTAATGTGTCCTGTGTAAATGTAAATGTATAAACATACTGACATTACATTTATACAAGTAATTTATACTTTAATAAATATTTGTAGACACAACACAGGATTTTTTAATGATATAAATAATATTCAATATCAAAATGCTTACAAGTTGCATTAAAAACAATAATTTGCGGAAGATGTTTAATGACACTTCAAAAAACAACTCTTATTTTCATTTTTATGATCCTATTTAGGGCATGCCATAAGCTAAAACATGCTAAAAGGGAATTTCTTTTGTTTCTCATTACTTTTTGTAATTAAATCTTTATCTCTACATTATATTTGAAACTTTCTGTTTGTCAAAATTTGTCCTAACACAACAGCAAAAACATTGAAATGCTTTTAAACAACAACAGTAAGTTTATAAGAGGCATTGTTTTAATACAAATATTGATCAGATGAAGGTACAAATGTAAGCAACTTATTATCAAAAGTATAATACATTTTTTCAACAATAGATTTAATACATGATGCCTAGAAAGCATCTACATTTGTATTGGACAGACTAGGCATCTGGTTACTGGACAGCTAGAATGCAGGCTAGGCAGTTGGTTACCATGCTTCATTTAATCAAGCACATTAACTTATTTTATTTAGGAAACAGTATCAAGCTGCCAAGTAACCAGATGCCTAGCCAGGGCTTTTGCCTTCTGAATAACATTAATGATAAGAAGACTTGTACAAAATTAAACTAGCGATATTGATATTATAGCATGTAATATTTTTTTTGGGAATTGGTACTAGTATTGATTAAGATAGATAAATTACATTTTTTAGCTCACCTGAGCACAAAGTGCTCAAAGGTGAGCTTTTGTGATCACCCTGTTTCCGTCATCGTCGTCAACAATTTGACTGTTAACACTCTAGAGGTCACAAATTTGAGCCAATCTTATTGAAACTTGGTCAGCATGTTACCCTCAATTAAATCTCGGGCGAGTTCGATATTGGGTCATCTGGTATCAAAACCTAGGTCACTAGGTCAGATCAAAGGAAAAGCTTGTTAACACTCTCAAGGTCACATTTTTGGCCCAATCTTAATGAAACTTGGTCAAAATGTAACCCTCAATAAAATCTTGGACGAGGTTGATATTGGCTTGTCTGGGATCAGAACCTAGGCCACCAGGTCAGATCAAAGGAAAAGCTGGTTAACACTCTAGAGGTCACAATTTGGGCCCGATCTTATTGAAACTTGGTCAGAATGTTACCCTCTATAAAGTCTTGGACGAGTTTGATATTGGGTCACCTGGGGTCAAAAACTAGGTCACCAGTTCAAACCAAAGGAAAACATTGTAGAGGCCACATTTATGACTGTATCTTCATGAAACTTGGTCAACATGTTAATCTTGATGATTTCAAGGTTCAGCTTGAATCTGGGTCATGTAGGATCAAAAGCTAGGTCACCAGGTCAAATCAAAGGAAAAGCTAGTTTACACTGTAGAGGCCACATGTATGACCATATCTTAATAAAACTTGGTCAGAATGTTAACCTTGAGGCTCTAGAGGTTTGAATCCAAGTCAGGTGAGGTCAAAAACTAGGTCACTAGGTCAAATCAAAGGAAAAGCTTGTTAACACTATAGAGGCCACATTTATGACTGTATCTTCATAAAACCTAGTCAGAATGTTAATCTTGATGATCTTTAGGTCAAGTTTGAACCTGGGTCATATCAGGTCAAAAACTAGGTCACCAGGTCAAATCAAACATAAAGCTTGTTAACATTGTAAGAGGACAAATTTATGATGTATCTTCATGAAACTTGGTCAGAATGGTAATCTTGATGATCTCAAGATCAAGTTTGAATCTGGGTCATGTAGAATTAAAAACTAGGTCACCAGGTCAATTAAAAGGAAAAGCTAGTTTACACTGTAAAGGCCACATTTATGACCATATCTTAATGAAACTTGGTCAGAATGTTAATCTTGATGATCTTTAAGTCAAGTTCAAATCTGGGTCAGGTGGGGTTGAAAACTAAGTCACTAGGTCAAATCAAAGGAAAAGCTTGTTAACACTGTAGAGGCCACATTTAAGACTATATCTTCATGTAACTTAGTCAGAATGGTTATCTTGATGATCTCAAGTTCCAGTTTGAATCTGGGTCATGTCGGGTCAAAAACTAGGTCAAATTAAAAGAAAAGCTAGTTTACACTTTAGAGGCCACATTTATGACCATATCTTAATGAATCTTGGTCAGAATGTTAATCTTGATGATCTTTAGGTCAGTAGGTCAGGTGAGCGATACAGGGCCTTCATCGCCCTCTTGTTTTAAATTGGTTTCTGGCTTGTGATAGTCACTTGTTGTAATACCAGGCAATCTGTTCATGAATACAAATGTCAAGCATGAAGTGGACTCCCAAGAACTTTTAAGGGTTAGTGGTGTGAATCAATGATTTAATGATTTTTTTACAATAATACCCTGATCAGTGATAATTAGCACAATATATCATTAAGAAACAGGGTAATGTAAAATAAAAATCTGACAGATTCAAAGAAAAGCTCTCTTACGTTCTCCTTTTATTGAGCACAATATTTGTATATTTGACAGACTTGTTGTTGGCCAGATAGATGATTTATTGATCTACTGCAAGTATGGATTGATAAAGGAGGAAGATGATTATGTACCCGATCCAACTGGCTGTCAGCAGAAAATTCATCTTGGTAACAAAATGCTTTTTATCTCTGGTATTTGTGGTTATAGGAACTTTTTAAATTTTGTAATATTTTGATTAGTTTTAGATTTTTTGTAAATACAAAATATTTTAATTTTAGCCATTTTTGACATTCACAAGTAAATAAGAACTCATTTTTCTGGTCATTTTAGTTAGGATGAAAGCAAGAGTTTATGTAAAAGATTTTATATGATATGTTAAATTTCAGTATTAAGCACCTACACTGGTCACTTACAATGTAAGTAATTTACAGGTATTGCATATCTAATTTTAGCTGCAGGAGTGTTAGCCTTGCTTGTTGGGCATATCTGGAAGGCTTATTTAACCATCTGATAATTTATAGTTGCCATCCCTCTAATGGAACTGCGACAGTCAAACTTTATCACACTGTCCATATAAACATCCTACTTTTCGGACTAAAGAGTTAAATAGTAAAGCTGAGTGTGGTTTACCTTGTATTGCAAACAGTTCTACAATAACCAATGTTAAAACAGCTGTAGTGCCTGTCTAAGGAAAGGTGAACAAGATGAACTACATGTATATGCAATTTATTACACAGGTTCAAGGTCAAGTCATGAAGATAGCTGTGATTTTATGCCAGTGACCTGCTCTAACAGGAACTGTAGTGCCTCTCTGAGGAAAAGGGAACTAGAAGAACATAAGAAAGTCTGTGTGTATCTGACATGTGTTCATGAAGACAAGGGTAATTGTTTTGTTTTTTTTTTGAAGTTTTTATTTTACTTGTTACATTAGATATTACAAATCAGGTTAGATTTTGCCAGTTTATTGGGTCATGATTGGCTGCTTACTACAGATTTGACTGTAAATCCTACATAAACCCCTCTGGGTTACACTGCTTTTACATCTTCTTTACTCTTACTACCAGATGAAATTACCTTCTCAGTTTGAAATATTGTAATCCCATTTGGAAATGCTAACTCTTGTTTCTAGCTCACCTGAGCAATGGGTCATCTGGGGTTGAAAAGTAGCTCACTAGGTCAAATCAAAGAGAAACCTTTTGTATGGGACAGAGGCTGTATTTCTCAACTGATCTTCATGAAATTTGGTCAAAATGATTGCCTTGATAAAATCTAGGTCAGGTTTGAATATGGGTCATCTAGGGTCAAAAACTAGGTCACTAGGTCGTATCTAAGAAAATACTTGTTTAACCTCAAGAGACCGCATTTTTGGTCCAATCTTAATAAAAATTGGCCAAAATATTTGTTCCATGAAATCACTAGGTCAAACATGTTTACAATGTTATGGTGTGTTTCTCAGGTGAGCAACCTAGGGCCATGTTGGCCCTTTTGTTTATCGTTGGGAATGTGTCTTTGATGTTTACTAGAATTATAAACTGTAAAAATTGCTTGAACATAATCAGAAAACAAAGAAAAAAGTTAACCTCACAATGTGACTTGAAGAGTAAAATTGCAAAAAAACATGATATTTCAAGAGTCAGGTGATTGAACTGAAATTAATTATTTGTAGGTTGTGAGTTCCAAGGTCAACAAGAGGAAGTGAGTGAACATGAGAAAATCTGTGGGTACCGGGGTCTACAGAGCCTTTGTAAACAGTCTGCTGGTACAGAACAAAAGGTTTGTTTCTTGTAATCTTTGTATTTTCAAATACCTTTATACCAATCAGCACAAAAATATCAGGTTTTAAAATTAAGAAATAAAAAATGAATTCAAACAAATTGAACTAAAAGTACTTTAAATGTATATATTTTGTAACCATGGTGATACTTACCGTAACCTTTAGTCAGTATATCATACATATTATACACTAAATGCATGTGAACATGCAATAATTTGCGCATTTTTGCTGTTTGCTCCAATTGATAATCACTTCCTTGCATGCGCAGAAGACTGCTCCAACTCAGCAATGAGTTACATCAGGAGAATAATGCTTTGAACTTCCTGTATTCATTCTTTCAGACTCTTCAGCTTGAGGAGAGTAACAAAGACCTACAGAAACAGATTACTACATTGAACATGCGTGTTGGTCAGTTAGAGGAGACAAATACCTCTCTTCATGGTCAGCTTACAGAATGTCTTAGGTAATACATTGTTCCTTTTTGTTTTAAAGTTCATGTTTACAAATATCGTAGTGAAATTATGATAGTAAAATTATCTTAGTCTTATAATATACAGTTGTATCATTGATCATGTTAAAGTCGTATTCTTACTTGCTCTGTGAGGCTTGTTGGAATACTGTTTTGATACAGTCAGCAAGAGTGAATCAACCAATCAGAACAACACAATCATAATATTTTCCCTTTGTATATAATTCCAACTTATAGTTTTTATCTTGTTATTCTATAAGATATATAATACTATCTCGAAGTATTATCAGTTTAATTGTTCACTGTTTATAGTACAATGAAGGATATGCAGCAGAAGTATGATGGGCTTGTGTCTACAATGGAACAGTTGATGTCTGTGAGAAACAGGAGGTCATTCGGTTCTCCTGGTAATACTGGCGAACCAAGGTCAAGGTCATCATCACATAGTACGTAGAACTTTTTAATATATGTAAAAAGATATGTATTATCTTTACAACAGAATACATGTACCAAGGTTACATTGTGTTAACATTAATGTATTCAGGTCTTTACAGATTCTTTGAAAACAGTCGGTCCCGCAGGAAGAGCTGCTTAGAAGTTTCACTCATTCTGTTACAATTTGTGCTTTTCTGGCAATTCATTAAGGAAATTTTTTTTTTACAAACAGTGTCTATTATGTAAAAATATTAGTTTGTAAAATCATTATTACCTCGAATTTGTCTGTCTTGGCTATGCTAAAAAAAAGTTTGGAAATATATGTTTTCTAAAGCAACACTATTTCATTACAAAAAAATAGAAAAATATACATTAATTTTCTAATCTAACACTCTGTGTGATGGATCTTTTTGTTCTTCATATACTAGATCTCTAACATAGTTTATTAAAAGTGAAAAGTGTCATTAAATGGTGCTTAAATGAAATTTGCCACCTTTAAAAGACAGTGTTAAGCATGGTGAAAGGTATTTATTATAGACTTTGTATTAGGTCTTAACCCGTAAACCATGCTGGACTTGATTGATTTTGCCTTTGTGACCAGCGTAGACCATGATCAGCCTGCTCATCCATGTAGTCAGATCATGATCTGCATTGTTCACCATTCAGTCAATATCTTTTGGTAAGCACCCCTTTTAACAGATAATGGTACTGTCCAAATTGAAAGATGGACAAGTTCATTATAGAAATTTAGCAGGGTAAGGGTTAAGGTAGTGGACCTGTCAAGACAATCAATAAGTTACATATTCTCTTCATGCAGCTATGGCATTCTTTGATTTTTACAGAAAGCCATGTATATATTAAGCTATAGTTGCCTCTGAAGACTTTCAAATGGCCTAAAGAGAATATGTAATGGCATGGAAATTGTTGAGTCACAGTACAGGTCCATTACCTTAAGATAATAGACATTTGAATATAAGTTATTTACTGTAAAATCATCTGATTTCTTGGGCATGAAATTTCGTGGTTTTTGTCAAAATGGTTATTTCATGGGGATATGAATTCATGGATTTCAACGTTTGAACATAAAATGTATGGAAATTTCACTTGATCATTGGGTTAAATTTCATTGATTGACTCAACCACAAAATCCATGAAAATTAGTCCCCCACAAATATTAATGATTTCACAGTATTCATTATTGTACATGTCATTAGAATGATGAGCACTGTTTGTGTTTCTATTCAGACTTGTACCATCAAGCCATTAGTAAGTGTCTAACCCTGTATCTAACAATTCTGACAATATAAACATTACTGTTGAATATACACGTAGGTTATAAATGACTCTCTTACTGAATTATGATTGCTAAATCTCCGAACTGTTATACCCAATTCTATATACATGCATAGTATCATTAACCGTACATCACCTGAGTACGTCGTGATCATGGTGACTTTTTAGGATCCTCAGATGTCTGTCTGTCCATATGTTAATCATCCACAACAGTTACTGTTTCAAGTGACATCATTTTCAACTAGAGTTCACAGAAATAGTTTTACATAGACTTTTATAGGAAACACTTTAAAGATTCTTCTTGTCTAAAACCTTAATGTCTAAAGCTTATCTGCCATATATGTGTAGTAGTTCCCTACCAAATTTATTGAAATCATGTTCCCATTTCAGGCAGGTGAGCGATACAGGGCCATCATGGCCCTCTTGTTATGCATTAAAGACAGTTTATTCAGATTTTCTAACTGCATAACTTACCTTCATTCATAATCATTTTTAGCTTCCATGTCTGAAAATTTTCAAAAACAGTTTTTGTTGTCACCCTTTCGCTAGCATTATTGTCTGCACCACAGAATCAGCTACCTGACCAATTGGTTTCAATCTCCACACAGTTCTTCAGTTTAATGAAGTTACCTCTAAAAGTAAGTGCTGTAACTCTTGCTTACATTTTGTTTAAAGTTATGTCCCTTTTTGGTCAAAGTTTTGCATGTTAGCAGATCTCTCAGTAACTACTGGATCAGATGCTTTCAAACTGTACAAAATACTTCAGCAGCATAAAATAATCTCAGAGCCTGGCAGGATTTTAACTCTTGCTTACAGTTTTGTCAAAATTGTGCCCCCTTTTTGACTGAGCAATTTTGGTGACAGTTTTGCATGTAAGCAGGTTTCTCAGCAATTACTGGACTAAATTCTTTCAAACTCTACAGTAACACAAGTGTTCAGCACGATGAACTGAATTCACAAAGCATGATCTATAACTCTGACTGTTATTCAACAAAATTTAGCCCCTTTCACTTCAAAGTTTGAATAAAGGGTTTTCATGTAAGCATGTTTCTCAGCAACCTCTTGATCAAATGCTTTCAAACTCCACATACATTTTTGCTGTAATGAAATGCCTTTAGAGAGCCAGGTTCCACTCATGTTAACAAAATTATGCCCTTTATAAACATAGAAAGTTTTGGTAAAGTCTTTGTGTGTTAACTAGTATTATGTAAAAAACTGTGACTATGCTATGTTTTCTACTTTGTTTCATCAAGAGTAGAAAAAAGTTGTTTTCATGAAATGAACAAAGCTACAATGTTGAACTTGCCCGCCCGTTTAGCTCAGTAGGGAGAGTGTTGGTCTACAGATCGCGGGGTCGCAAGTTTGATCCCTGGGCGGGGCGTATGTTCTCTGTGACAATTTGATAAAAGACATTGTGTCTGAAATCATTCATCCTCCACCTCTGATAATTCATAGGGGGAAGTTGGCAGTTACTTGCAGAGAACAGGTTTGTACTGGTATAGAATCCAGGAACACTGGTTAGGTTAACTGCCAGCCGTTACATGACTGAAATACTGTTGAAAAACGGCATAAAACCCAAAGCAAAAAAACAATGTTGAACTTTGGTTTAAACAAACCAAATGGAATGAACTACTATAATGGGAATAAAAAGCAAGTGCGTGCAATTGTGTCTTATTCCAATAGGTAACAGATAGTCAAATTTGGGGTTGTAGAGGAGAAGAAGTGCACTTCACACGGATGATCTTGTTTTAGAAACTCACTATCAGTCTATTACATGACAAAATCTTTGTTGGAGTGTATATTCCAGTCCTTACCATTTTGCTTCTAACTATTTTGCTCCAAGTATCATGTCTTTTAGCCTCTGCAAAATGCGGAAGAGGTACATGAAGATTTGCCAAGGATTTTATTTTATGTATGACATGATACTGTTCCATTTTGGGGAAATTTCATCCTCATAATTATTCAGCAGTAATTTTGGAGGCAAAGGAATGTGTAGCTTAGCTATTAAGTTCATGATAAACATATTTCTAAACCACAGAGAAATTAATACTTTACTTGTCCTTTTGATAAATTTTTGCTTCCAGCTTTGGTAGATTAAAAAAAGATATATCAGTTTAGTTAGTAAAAAGATGTGTTAATTTTTATGCTCCCACCTTTAAAATTAGGAGTAGGGTGTATACTATTACCTTGTCCTTGTGTGTCATTGTGAGTCTGTGCTTACATTAAAGTCTGTGTTGGAAAGCCACATCTGGTCTAACACTGGTCTAACACTTTAACATGCATGGTTGGTTTTCAAATTATCTTGGCACAAATGACCTCTGTATCAAGATGTTTTGTCATGTGCAAGACTCAAACCCCAAATTTAAAAGTCAAGGTCACAGTTAGAGGTCAAAGATTTAAGGTCATTTTCCTTGACCTATGTATAAATTTATCATGCGTTGGTATATATTAAAAAACTTGGCACAAACATTTACCATGATTAGTCAATATGTTTTGTGCATGAAGCAGACCCATAGCTCAAAGGTCAAGGCCACTCTTACAGGTCAAATATTTTTTGTCATCTCTTACTTTTTGTATGCATGAATAGATTAATACTTAAGTAATTTGACACAAACATTGACCATAGAGTAAGTAGAATGTAACAAGAGGTGACCCTGATCCCTAGTTGAAATATCAAGGTCACACTTGAAGGCAAAAGATTTAACTTGCTTTTTCTTGTCTGGTGTATAACTTTTATATACATGGAAGGATAGTCAAATGACTTTTTTCTTGTCTGGCCTGTAACATCTTAATTCATTAATGTATATATTTATAAAAATTGACTCTACTTGGAGCCCTAGCTAAAAGGTCAATGTCACACATAGGGTTCAGTCTTAGTATTCTATTATCAATATGCTATCGCTGACAGGAAACATACTTCTTTGTTCTGGTATTATGTAAAGGGGATGGGGTGACATGCATGTCATATGAACACATTTATAGAAAACATTTTAGGTTCTTTTGAGGCTGCATACTTTTAAGTGAAAGAATAAAAATATTGTAGTAAACAGGCATCAGGTTGTGTATCATACAATGCACATTTTTATAGTCAAGCAAAGTTTTAAAATTTGTTTTATTACACCTGTCACAGTGGTTCTTGCTTGATTTATTCTCAGAATTGTTTATTGATAGGTTCATTCAGGAAGTCTTTGTCAGGGAGTCCACCAACAACCTCAAGATACGAGAGATGGAGCATGCCATTCCAGTTTAAATGTATTGGAACACTAAGGTGAGATAAACAGAAAATGTTTATGTTATTAGATTTGTATTGAGAAATTTGCACAACTGCAGCAGAAATGTTGCACAGCTTTAGGTGATTATGCCCCCATTTTACTAAGAATTTCATTTTACGCACTTTGACTCAGTCTATAATTACAGAGTAAATAAATTCAGACTTAAAAAGTTGTCATGTAGTATCATCCACATAATATGACACAAGGTCCATTACTCTGTGAGAAATATTCCATGAATTATGCCCCTTTTATACTTGCTTTATAATTTCTGGTTAATGTTTTCATGCACTTTCACTTTCATTCTGTATCAGTTACCGGTATTGCTGGATGGATTTAATATAAACATTAACAAAAACTGGTACCCATTGTTGATGGTTTCGCTAACATTGAGTTCACGTAAGACAAATCCCACATACAGTTTCAAGTGACTATTCATAGTTATATTTTCAGAGGACACCAGAATGTTGTTTGGTGCATGGCAACCAAAAACAAGAAACTTTTCACTGCTGGAGCAGACTGTTCTATCAAGGTCTGGGACCTTGAAAATTTACAGAGAGGATGTATCAAAACTATACAGGGACATTCAAATTCTGTAAGTGAAAAAAGGTCTCCATTAAAACTATACAGGGACATTCACATTCTGTAAGTGAGAAAAGTATTTGTCAAAACCGAACAGGGACATTCACATTCCGTAAGTGAGAAAGCTCTTTGTCAAACTTGTACAGGGACATTCACATTCCATAAGTGAGAAAGCTCATTGTCAAATCTGTACAGGGACATACATGTTCTGTAAGTAAGAAAGTTGTCTGTCAAAAAAAAACTACAGGGACAGTCAAATTCTTTAAGTGAGAAAGGTCTCTATCAGAACTGTTCAGGAACATTCAAATTCTGTAAGTGTAAAAGGTCTCTGTCAAAACTATACAGGGACATTCAAATTCTCTATGTGAGAAAACTTGTATTTCAAAGCTGTATAAGGACATTGAAATTTTGTATATGAGAAACATCTATCAAAACTTCGCAAGGACATTCAAATTATGTAAGTGAGAAACATCTATATAAAAACTGTACAGGAATTATTAAATTTGGTATTAAGTAAAAAAGCTCTTTATCAAAACCATATAGGGACATCCAAATTTTGTAAGTGAGAAACATCTATCAAAGTTACACGTACATTCAAATTCTGTAAGTGATTAAGGTCTCTGTCAAAACTGTACAGTGTCATTCTCTTTCTGTAAGGGTGAAATATCTCTATAAAACAATACAGGGACATTCAGATTCTGTAAGAAAGCTGTCATCAAAAAATCTACATTGACAGTTAAACTTTGTAAGTGAAATAAGTCAATTTTTTAAATTATTTGGGGATTTTCTTAGTCATTAAAGTGAGTAGTATAAGTAATTTAGAAATTATAAGAATCAGGTAAAGCCAGTCCCCAATATCAGGTCAAAATCTGCCCTACTAACTTTGACATAAGCAAAAAAATCATGTTTTTGTTTTTCTCTAAAATCATTTTAACTTTAAAATTTAATATTTCCATGAAAAAGGTTTTTGATTCTCCATTGGATAGTGGAAATTGAAACAATTTTGTCCACGTATGAAAAAGATAGTACGGGAGTGAGATTTTGTTCAGTTACAAATGTGCATGTTTATTTATTTCCAGATACAATCTATGTGTATAGGTGGGAATTTTCTGTACACAGGTGGGCATGACAATGCAATATACTGCTGGAGCTTAGACGATTATAACCTTGTCAACAAAGTTGAAGTAAGTGGTTAAATAATTGTTTGACCATTGTTTTATGTTTTATTTAATAGTCTCTTATAAATCATGAAAATTAACACAAGTCATTTTCCGTTCATTCTGAATTCCTCATACTTCCATGACAAACATGTTGTCATGAATTGGCAGAAACATTTGTGTAAAATGAGATAAATGTAATTATTGAATTTTCATGTTGTCAGCAATGATGAATATAATGGTGGTGGTGGTGGTGCAATTGCTGCCAATAATGATGATGGTTGATTATGATGATTATGATGACGCTGCTGGTAGATTCTAATGATGTTGGTGATGATAACAAAAGTGACAGTGATAATCATAATTATTTTGAAATGGTTACAGCAGTGTATATTTTGCTTGTCATTTCAGAATGCTCATGACAACATTATATGTGCTATGGCTGTGATAGGAGATTTTCTGTTTACCTCTTCATTCTCATTAATCAAGGTAAATACAGGTAGTTTTCAGTTATAAGCTAAGCATTAGTCACTTAAGATTTTAGGCTGACTATACAGGTATTCAAGATAATGGTATTAGGTATGAAGCAAAGTTGATAAAGTAGTGGTTAGAATTTTCTCAGATAGGGGAATAAAGTAATGGTTTCCATATTTCTGAGCTGGGGGATAAGGTAATGGTTACATATTTCTCAGATGAGTGATAAAGTATTGTTTACTTATTTGTCAGATATAGGAATAAAGTAATGATTACATATTTGTCAGACGGAGGATAGATAATGGTTACATGTCTCTCAAATGAAGGATAAAGTAATTGTTTTCAGATGGATGATTAAGTAATGATTACATATTTCTGAGATGGGGATAAGGTAGTGGTTACATTTTTGCCAGATAAAGTAATGTAAAGTAATGATATGTTAAGAAAAAAATGTTGTATATTGTGTATGTACAGGTATGGGAGTCAAAGTCGTTGATACAGAAGCACACAATTCCTGGTCTGCATCACTGGGTTAGAGCTCTGGCATTGAATCCTGAAAGGGTTAGTATAGCCTGTCATTATTGTATACCTTACTATGAATAGTAATAAAAATTATACAGACCTATGCTAAATACTGGAAGCATGCTTAAAAAACGGAAGTTATATTAAGGTATATAATTAACAACTATCTAAATGGCAATTCATGCATTCAGTGGCTACTGGCACCCCTTACCTAATTGGGCATTGGACTATGCCTTCTTGCCAATATAGATTTAGTCATACCAATAACGACCATTGTCTTTTAATAAGCATTTTGTATTTAATTTTGGACTAGTCTGTCTGTATTTAACTTTTAACCAGCTATATTTCAAAAATGGACTGCTCCATCATTCAATTTTGGCAGTATCACTTATTATTTGAAGGGATGTTCACTGAAAATTTACTGACTGAATAGCGAACAGTGCAGACCATGATCAGCCTGCTTGGTCTGCACTGGTTGCAAAGGCAAAAGCAGGCTAAAGACTTGTATAGGGAAAAACTCTGGAAATGTTCTTGTCCATAACCAGGGGTCCTAGGGCTCCGATATTTGGTATGTAGCATCATCTAGTGATCCTCTTAAGATTATTCAAATTATCCCCCAGGGTCAAATATGGCCCCGCCCTGGGAGTCACATGGTTTACATAGACTTATATAGGGAAAAAAGTTAAAAAATCTTCTTGTCAAAAACCACAGGGCCTAGGGCTTTTATATTTGGTATGAAACATCATCTAATGGTCCTCTACCAAGATTGTTCAAATTATGCCCCCGAGGTAAAAGAGGCCCTGCCCTGGGGGTCCCAAGTTTTACATAGACTTGCACAGGAAAAAACTTCTTGTCTGAAACCACAGGGCCTATGCCTTTGATATTTGGTATGTAGCATTGCCTTGTGGTCCTCTACTAAGATTGTTCATATATTTTAGTTTGATAAAAGTTGTTTTTGAAATTTTTGGTGTGGAGAGAAAAATCATTAAAGAGGCAACGTTAGTGTGAAAACAGGTTTACTTGGAATTGTCAGGGTTGAATTTTTTGGTGCTCACGCCTGTGTTAACCCTGCCTTTAAAGTACACATTTAACATAAATCTCCTTTGGGGCTTTATTCAGTTTGTGTTACACACGCATGAACTTAAGAAGAAATAAAATTTAATCCTATATTGTTCAAATTTGGTTCTTTAATACTTTATGGTATTTGCTTATTTCAGGACAAGTTGTATAGTGGGTCACACAACACTATAGATATATGGAGTGTAACTGAACCATTTGGTTTGAAGGGTAAAGTTGACCACCAGTTTGGATCCATTTATTCACTTGCCATTACATCAAAATATATAATAGCAGGTAATGTTTGTGTGGTCTACCTTTGATCTATATTTACCTGAATACTTGAAAAACTGTTTAAGACTTTGAAAGTTTTTCTTTCTTTGGTGTCTATGTGCATATCACAGTGTCTGCACTACAATAATAATGTAATGTTTCTTAAAGGGACTGGACTTAAGAATTTTGCGAAAAATGATATTTCTTTAAAATTGAAGTTTGATCATATTATGAACATTAGAACTGGAGGTTTTATTTCTATAATATTTTAGAAAATTCTAAATCAAGAAAGAAAAATAAGGTTTGAGTCGAGGACCAAGCCCTGGGTGCAGCGGCAAAATAATACTTCCTACCGTCATGACTAATACACCATGGATGAATTCTTACCTAACAACCTTTTATAGAAAGCTTATAATAAAGGCATTAACCTACAATACCCTGTGAAAAACACTTTCCCATTTTGAACGGAAATTAGTAAAAAGAATTAATTTGTATGTATTTTTATCCATTATATATGATCTGTCAGTCACTAAGAGTTAAGCTCGTAAGAATTATAGCTTTAGTTTCCCAACATCTTAAGATTTATTCTTATGCCACCTCCATCCCGAACCCCCAACCCCCACCCCCCTCAACTTCGGGTGGCATATAGTAATTGCAGCATCTGTCTGTTCGTCCATCTGTTTATAACTTCCTTTGTGTCTGTTCATTATTCATCCTGATACCATGTCTGGTCTGTAACTTTGTTGTTCATAGATGGATTTCAAAAAAGACTTGGCAAAAATTATCAGAATGACATGACAATGTGTCAGTGCAAGAACCATAAATCTACCCATTTTACTTTTTGAATTATTTCCTTTTATTAAATGTCTATCCCAATTTTGTGTACGGTCTGTTACTTTGTCTTTATAGATGGATTTTGAAAAACATTGTACTAATGATTAGTATGACATGAAGACAGGGCTCTCGCGACTGGGCGACTTGAGCGAAATAGGCGCTCTAGAACTTCAAACTTCGCTCAGATCTAACCTCAAAGCGAAATGCAAGTCGCCCGATTTTCTTTGATTTCCGCACTCGCTAATTACTGCTACCCAGACTGTTGACAATTTGCACCGTGTCATATAATGAGTGTCGAATACACAAACACACGCCGGCAGCATAATTTAAGCTCCGCCTACCTCAGGTACTTGCGAGATTATCCCGAGAAGTGTGAAAGCGAATCAAATTATCCGATACACCAGAGTCTATTGTGTTAAGCCAATCAGCGCCGCGCTTACGTCTTTGACACTTCGCGTTAATTGTCAACAGGTTCGAGTGCAAAAAAAAAACCCACTGCTGATTAACCATGCGATTAATTGGAATATGGTACACAATTATTTGTTATCTATGATAAAAGAACGACATGTAATGTATTAACTACGTTAAATTGACTTCCATCGATGAATTTATTTGAATATGTATTTCTAGATTACTGTACACATTTTACTTTCAGTTTTATATTTCGAGTGAGATACTGACATTTCTCGGTGAATGACTCGGTGCAAAGAGCTATAAAAAATAAATACACTTCTACTTCTTTGCTGGTGTTAATAATAAACACTTCATACATGTACAAGATATAACCAAAATTCGGCGGGTTACATTTATAGCATCGGCTTGAATTTTGAAAACGACTTTTTTCAGAATTTTGTAACAAAACGATAACCACTGTATTGGAAATGATCTAACTAAGAAAATGAATGGTCACATCAATGTTTTTTATCAAGAAACAAGAAAATTACAGCCACCTTTCGAATCACTCAACATCATTGCGGTAGAAAAAGTCTTCCCACTTCTCCCTAAAGTCTCCCCACTTCTCCCTAAATCAGCTTGAGGGAGAAGTGACTTCTCCCAAAAATTTGGACCTAGCTAGACCCCTGGAAGATATGTTATATGCAAGAATGTTAAATCAGTCTCACTTCCTTTTTGAATTATATCCCTTTACTGAATGTTTGTCTGGATTTCCAGTCTGTTATGTAACTTTCTCATTCATGGATGGATTTAAAAAGAAACTTTGGCACCAGTGATCAGTTTGATATGAAAATATGCCATGTGCAAGAACCATAACTCTCTTTCTTCCTTTTCGAGTTATCTCCCTTAATTAAATGTTCTTGCCCAGTGCATAAATCTAAAACTGTTGTGGGGAATTTATGCAAATTGCACACAATGGCAAGAGGACATTTTAGAAAAAGTGCATTTTACATGAACCATAACTCTACTAGACTTATTTTATCAATTATCTCCCTTTATTGATTTTTTTTATAAAGGGGTATTTTATTTAGTCTGTATTTTGTGACACAGGACATTGACAGGTTGTGCATTGTATAAGAACCATAACTCTTCCATGCTTATTTTTTATGCCCCCTCTTGGAAACCTGTCTCAGAAAAAAGATTTGATTTAGTGACTTATAACAGTCTAAATAAAAAAAAAAACAGAAAGCTCAAAGCCAATATAAGTAGTCATAAATCAGTAGGATATGATATCAAATGGTGTTTGACTGTGTTTTCAAAGCAAAATAATCACACAATTTGAAAAATTCAAAATTTGACCATATCTTGGATAGATGCACCAATTTTTCCCTTGGTTCCTGAGATAAAAGGGCCAATTTTTTTCTCTGGAATGTCAGAAAATGTGCAAAATGCATCCATTTGGCTCTTATTCATGACAGAATTAATCATATTTCAAAATCCAAGTAAAATATAATGCAAAAAGTTAAAATTTTACCAAAAATTGCAGTAAAACAAAGCCCTATAAATAGGTAGGGGTTTGTTTTCAGTAAATGTCTATATTTCTGTAAAAATTTTCGTTATGAAATTTGAGAAAGAAAATTTCTTGCAGTTTGTTACATTAGGAGAGCAGACGTAACTGTGCCTTGTAGTCAGTATGCGTGCTCATCTTTAATACTTTCATATATCTACTATTAATATGATTTTCATTTATTAACAGGTACATACAACAGAAATATACATGTATTCAATGCAACATCATATGAGTACATGAATGCACTCAAAGGTCACATAGGGGTCATTCTAAATTTAGTAGCTTCAGGATGTGAGGGGTTCTGCTTTTCATGCTCCTCAGACAGAACAATAAAGGTGACTTTGTTGTGTAGAAAGTGTCAAAGAAAGCATGTTGCATGTATTTTCAAATGTCAGTATTCTTTTGGCACTAACAAACAGAATGTCAGCGTCATTTGGTTAGTAGCTGTAAAGGGATGAAATAAAAGGTTGTGGGCTATTTTTGTCATATGATATCAAAATATTCATATTTTTGGCAGGTACATACAACAGAAATATACACGTGTTCAATGTGAACACATATGAGCACCTGAATGCACTGAAAGGTCACATATGGGTTGTAACCAGTCTAGTTGTATCGCAGTGTGAAGGGTTCTGTTTTTCCTCTTCTTCTGACAGGATCATCAAGGTGATAATGAGCAGCAAGAAATGAAATGAACTCAAAGAAAGCATGTACCAATATCTATGTTACAGTTGTGTTATAAAGTGTCTTACATATATTATAGGATGAAAGCCATTCAATATTATCTGCTGTTTTCTTCTTCTGATCAATCTTCTGCAATCTTTCAAACCATTTGTCTTATAGTCTGCTGCAACCTGTTGCTGTCTTCATAGACATGCTCCCATAATACAGTCTACTTTTATCTGAATTTTATTAGAAACTGCCACAGCATAGTCATTACCCTGTTGCTGTCTACAAAGATATGCTCCCAAAATGCAGGCTACCTTTATCTGCAATTTATTTGAGACTGCTACAACACAGTCATGACCTCCAGTTGTTTTCTCTCTGTTTCTAGAATCATACGGTCATACTCAATAATTGTATTGTCCTCTGTAGAAACATGTATGCACATCTTTTGTTTTTTGGTTCTCTGTTATAAGAACCTGCAATTTCTGTCTTAAACTCTTGGGAACGTTCAGTCTCTGTCTTCAAGCATTGGTTCTTGGTTCCTAGGAATGTGCAGTATCTGCCTGTGTGTCTTGGTTCATGAAACATGCATTATCTTTCTTCAGAATTGTGCTATGTTTATTGGAACATTCAGTCTGTGTTTTCAGGTCTTGGCTGTTGGTTCTCTGTACATAGGAACATACAATCTATGTCTTCCGTTCTTGGTTGTTTGGTGATAGGAACATACAATCTATGTCTTCCGTTCTTGGTTGTTTGGTAATAGGAACATACAATCTATGTCTTCCGTTCTTGGTTGTTTGGTAATAGGAACATACAATCTATGTCTTCCGTTCTTGGTTGTTTGGTAATAGGAACATACAACTGTCAGTTCCTGATGTTCGTGGGGTTAAACAGTCACAGCCAGTTCTTGATTGTTTTGTACTGGAACACACAGTCACAAACATCAATTGTTTATGATTTGTAGGAACACGCATTCACAATCGGTTTTATACTGTGATGTAAAAGACATACGACACAGTTCAGTGGTTCTTTAGCTTCAAACAACATCCTCTAAAACTCTTTGGCAATTTCAACCTGACCTAATAGGAATGTTCCTTTGGTGGTACCATTGCAATGGTGTTCAAAGTATTGCATTCAATGAAGAACTATAGCAATAAACAAAAACAACTTTTTCTCATCAGAAATCATTTACAAGATTTCAAAATAATTTCATGCAAGTGTTTCTTGAGTGTATACAAGCTATCTTAATTTTTTAAAAAAGCTTGGCTTCCAGGGAGAGGGGCTGAATTTTCTCATCTGGCTATATGTTTAAAATTCTTCTTGTCAGAAACTGCTGGCCTCATTTCACAATAACTTCACACAAGTTTTCCTTAGGTAACCCTCTACCAAGATTGTTAAAATTATTCTGATTGTTCAGAAAACATGGCTCCAGGGTGGCTAGACCAATTTACCCTATGTATGTGTATTTCGAAAATCTTTCCCTTTGAATGTGAAAGCTTCCTTTCAAAGTCATTTGGCAAGAATGTTTCTTGGATAACCCTCTATGAAATTTGTTACAGTTGGAGCTACTAAGCTCATATAAGCCATCTAGGGCAGTCATGGTCCTCTATTTTATTCCATTATAACAGTCCTTGTTCTTTGTTTGTAGGAACATACAATCACAACCTTCAGTTGTTTGATGTGAAAACTTACCAGCATGTTCTAGAACTGATGGGTCATATTGGGGTCGTACAAAGCACGGTGGCTTCAGTCTCTGGACGATTCCTGTTTTCTGCTTCTGTTGATAAATCAATCCAGGTGATTGTGTTTGCTAATATTTGTATCATTTTCAATAACCCTTAGCCTGCTCAATTTCTAAAATGGACTGGTCCATCATTCAATTTGGGCCATAGCACTTATTATTCAAAGGGGTGTTCACTGAAAATCTACTGATAGAAAAGCAAACAATGCCGACCATGATCGGTGCAAGCTGATCTTGGTCTGCATTGGTTGCAAAGGCAGAATCCCTTGCCGCCAGCAGACTTAAGGCTAAGGGTGTGTGACTTTGGTCAGCAGTAGAGCAACAAAATGTGGCAAGAAAATAGTACTTCAGGGAATAAATAGAAATCTTGCTGGAAAATAGTTTATGAAAAATAGATATATAGCAGAAAATCTGGTTGGAAAATTACTAATTTGGGAAAAATAGAATT
This sequence comes from Mercenaria mercenaria, assembly GCF_021730395.1. Lineage (NCBI taxonomy): Eukaryota > Metazoa > Mollusca > Bivalvia > Venerida > Veneridae > Mercenaria > Mercenaria mercenaria. Next base: position 50,817 of record NW_026459549.1, read on the forward strand.
TTAACTGAAAAGTTAATAGCTGTGAAAAAAAAATTCCTATGTTTGTGTTTACATGCTTTCTTTGTCCTTTATGTTGTGTGATTTTTTTATTAAAGAGAGATTGTACTATTAAAATTAAAATTCCATCTGACATTGCTTTCTGTTTGTAATTATTTAGTTTTCATTTTTCATGCTGAAAGTTGATATTTCATAATACTCGAAAAAAGTTTCATCTTGCTTTGGTAAAAGAAACCAAGGAAAGATAACTCTTCTGTCCCAGTGTAATCTAGGTAACTTTAGATCCAGATGTGATAACCAGAATTTAGTTTACTTCAAAATCTTTGGGTTTATATTATATATACATAAAGGCTAAACTTGCTGGTAATTTACAGCTATTTATAACTTCTTGCAGATCTGGAATTTAGAGAATATGTTACCAATCCAGACATTACAGAGACATGAGGGGAGTGTAAACTCTCTTGTTGTCCATGGAGATTTTCTCTTCTCAGGATCTGAAGACAAAGAAATCAAGGTTTGTGCAATTATTTTATCATCTTCAGAATACCATCTTTGATTACTGTGAAATTGTTTGAATTTTGTGAGAACAAATTTTCATGGTTTTAGTCAAAATGCTATTTTGTGGAGATATAAACTTTCATAGGATGATTGCGTGTGATCAGTACATGGCCCCCTATTGTTTTGGTATTCAGGTTGAAGGTCAAAGTCACTGTAGACTCCAGACTGATAAAAGGTTTCAGATCAGAATCTAGAGAAATGTTTAGCTTACAACCATCAAACTTCAAATGAGCTACACTGTGTGAAAACAAATGTTAGGGCTTTGCAAGCAGTATGGATCCAAGTCAGCCTTCACACCCCTGCAGTTTGATCTGGATTCATACTGTTCACTTATTAGTTGCATACAAGAGCTGACATTTATAAACAGTGAATTACGGATAAATGAACAGGATGGATGTGAATAATCTAGATCCTTGCATTTGGCAAAATGTTAGTTTTCACACAGTGGCACTCAGATAATGATTGTCTGCGGTCAGTAGACAACCTATGTTCTAACAATATACCTGGAAGGGTCAGAAGTCAGGGTCAGAGTCACCTCATGACTGAAAAACTGCTTCAGATCTATAACTACAGAATACTTACGCCTATATCCATCTAATTTCAGTGAATTAATTGCTCATAGTTTGTAGATAACTGCAAGCCTGAAAAAAGTTTCTGATCAGTTATTGGAGAATGATTTAGAGAAAATTATCCTAATAAAATCAGTTGTTTTCACAACTCTATTTACACTGAGCAGACAGAATTTATTTTTTACTTTTATAAGTATAGAGATTTGTTTTCTTTAACCTTTAGCATGCTAGCAGCAAGTGATTCTGTCTTTTTGGCCAGTGCAGACCAAGATCAGCCTGCACCTCCATGCATTGTTCGCTAGTCAGTCAGTACATTTTCAGAGAACACCCCTTCGAACAATAAATGGTATTGCCCAAATTGAATGATAGATCAGTCCATTTTAGAAATTTAGCAGGGTAAAGATTAAATAGATATATTTATATTTTTTTCAGGTGTTCATGTATTTCCAAATGCAGATGGGATTTTCAGTGAATACCTGAGTGGGAGCATTACAGATAATTGCTCAAGAAGAGATACAGTATTGACTCTATTATTATCATGTGCTGAAATCTTCATGTACATTCTGTGGAATATTCTGCTGCAATCTTACTTGTTTATCATACAGAGGTGCAAGCCTGGTGATAGTTGTTAAAAGGGAGGTAGATCTCATGAGGTGTAATGCTGAAACAGCGTATAGTAAAATACTTTGCAATACTTTCACTCCATGTCAGATATGTTTTTGTATGGTATTGTTTATGCAGAACTAGGACACAAATAGATTAATATATGTCAGCTGCATTTATGAACTTTCAGTGTCATTTCTGAACAAAGAATTGTTCCGCAAGGGAGTCCTTTTTTAATGTGATAACACAGTAAATGTATGCAAACTTGAAGTTTTATTATTTTATTATGTAAACTATGAGTTAAAGGACTCTGGCATTACACAGTGTAAGAGATCCTTCCTTCATAGTTGACTTAAGATCAAATTGTCGATATATTAACACATAAACTGACTATTATAAGAAATCTTACATTTTTTTCGCATGATGATCAAGTTGCAGTTGTGATAGCGTGGATACCAGCTTAATAAAAAGTTATCTCCCCTTAATATTTCCCTCACCAAACACTCTACTTTCTTCTTTCACTTACTGTGAGTTTGCATTTCCTTCCAGATGTCAACACACCTCAGTATGAAATACAGGGAAATAAATATTTTTACACGGGCAACAATACCATGCATACCTCATAAATTTATTATATGTATATCATAAATTGTGTGATATAAATAATTTGTTACTTTTTAATGTTGTCCTTGGAGATGAGTGGGTGTAGGGGAGTATTTGGACTTGTCGCAGGAGACAGGTTGGTTGTATGGAGTGTATCAACTTGTCATTGGGGAGGGGTAGGTTGTGGGGAGGGGGGGGTGGGGTATTTTGACATGTTGTTGGGGAGGGGTAAGTTGTTGGGAGTATTTTGACCTGTAACTGGGGAGGGGTGGGTAGAGCGGATTGTATCAACTTGTCAATGTAGATGGGTAGGTTTTGGGAATATTTTGAACTTTCACTGAGGATTGATGGTTTGAGGGGATTTTATCAGCTTGTCACTTGGAATGGGTAGGTTGAGGCCGAGTCTATCGACCTGTCACTGGGGATGTGTGGGATGAAGGAAGAGTATCAACTTGTTGCTCGGGATGGGTGGGCCGAAGGGAGGATATCAACATGTCACTCGGGATAGGTGAGTGGAGGGTGTGTTTCAACTTGTCACTGGAAATGGATGACTTGAGGGAAGTGTCACTGGGCCACTGAGGATGGGTATGTAGGGAGGGTTGTATTGACTCTTTCAAGGGTTTTATCTAGTGTATAATGTTTGGTAAAGCTATACATTTACATTGTTTTTGTCAGTGTCTTTTTTATGATTTATAGATACCTTTTTCATCTACATTCCTTCATATATATTTTAGCTCATTTATTTTCTAAGAAAATTAAAAGAATCCAAATGGTGCAATGTAGTCTATGTTGAAATTTAGGACCAAACTTTTGAGGTGTTTATGTCTGCTGTGGTGTTTTCTGTGCTAACAAAGTATCCTATGCAGTATTTATCTTCTGTTACATGACCAAGATAAAATATTTCTGACCTTTAGAATTGTACAGATTCATGTTCTATTTGCTTTTCAAAATGAAATAAAAATTTATGTTACATACAATCCTTTGTTTATATGTTGTGTTCAGTACTCTTCCTTGTAGAAAGATAGCAGAGTAGTGTGTTATAGTATTATAAATCCATTTTCTTTCAACAATATACACAGCCTCAGAGAATCTTTGTTTTTAGTTTATACCTATATAAATTCTGTCAAAAATTTGGTTGCATTTCTGTAAATATGAACTGGCTGAAAAAAAATCAGTATTGTACCTTTTGTATTGTATGTTGCCGGACTACTCT
>NW_026459550.1:0-47329 GCF_021730395.1 Mercenaria mercenaria
AGATATCCTGGAAAGTAAACATCTTAGTCATCGAGATTTTATCTTCAGTACGAGACGCCATGTAGAAGCTTGTACCTAAAAGTTTTTAGCAGGGAATACTGTACACGTGATGAAATGCCGCAATACAAATGCTATCCATAAATAAATACAGTTTTTTTTCCGCAGTCATTTCCCAAGAGTTTCCATTAAAACGACCCTCCTATTGCTATTTCGCTTCCCTAACTGAACGGGTGAAGAAACGGACGCATGAAGAAATACAATACAGTTTCACATATATAAAAGGATATGCTATGGAAACGTACTTCTGTATGTCAAGGAACAATGTCAGAAAGATTGAGATTTAGTTGTGCCTGTTGGCATATCCGGACAATAAATTTCTATTTTGTTTGTAATGTTCGGTTTCTTACGATATTGCTAACATTTTAATGTTTCAATTAAAAACTACATAAGTAATTATATTTATGCAATCAGTTCTAAGAGGAAAAGGTGTATCTTTTAATGTTGTAACCCTTCTTTGGTTTCACTCCTTCTTTCTTGTATAACAAAACCAAAATTTTTCTCAATCACAGTCGGTTGATCAACAATATACATTTTAGTACATGGGTAGTCATACCCGCGATATCAATTTCAGTCATTATTTGCCTTTAGAACAAATTCCTTTTGACATTTTCAAATATATAAAAAGAAAAAAACGTTCCTTCTTTCACTTCCACGCATGTTTTGTTGTTTCACATGAACTGAAAGAAAACAAATAAAACAACAGATGTACGAATGAAACCTATAAGTGACGCCCCGAAAGGATGATATTATCTTATACATATTTCAAGCAGAACTGTCTATCATTTGATATACGCCTGTAATTACGAAAAATAATTGTGCCCATCTATATATGGTTTGTAATTTTCCTCCACCGTAAACAATGATACCACAACAGCTAATGATTTATTTTTCTTTTGATAAAAAAAGTAAACATACAATTTGTTAATATTTTTACTATGATTGCATGAGTGCTGTAACTGCTTGAGGTAGCGTGTAACGTATTTCTATTGTGTTTAGAAAGTAATCTATTGGCCTAACATTTGGACACGTCATTTAAACCAAAACTGTATAAAATGTAGTAAAACGTGTTAGTATTTTGACTTTGAGACTTAATCAAAACCTGTTCATTGATCTTAGCGACCTATCACTTTCTGTAGTCGTTTGCTCTACGGCCAGTTTTGTTTTATCTATTTAGAGATCGATTTAAAAGACCATTCCAAAATATATTTTTTGAATATGATAAGAAAACATACATACAGCATTGAGCTGCTTCATTTCAACGGAGATGATGATACTATAATCTAGATGATTTTAAAATAAACACGTCACAAACGTTAGACGTAAATGAGATTATATACCACCCACAAAGCTCTAACATAATACACTGTATCTGTTTTGCAATTTTATTGCTTTCACATAAAATAGATGCATAATGAAAGTAGAAAATTATTGTGAGTACGCATGTTAACGTCGGCAGAAATCATCATGATCAGTGCTTGAATTGCATGTCATCTGAATTCTTATAATTAGAGGTGTTATAAATATCTTTCCAAAGCATAAACGATCTATTTCCGCTCATTGAACATGCTGCACCTTGATCATATTGCATGTAGTATTATTTTGTCGGAGGGTGCTTCAGTAAAACTAACAAGAGGACCATCATGGTCCTGAATCGCTCACCTGTCCCCACATGACCCTGTTTTGAACTGAGTATGACGTCGTTTTTTCTATTATTTGACATAGTGACCTAGTTTTGAGTTCATGTGACCCAGTTTTGAACTTTACCTAGATATCATCGGGATAAAAATTCTGACCAATTTTCACGAAGATCCATTGAAAAATATGGCCTCTAGAGAGGTCACAAGGTTTTTCTATTATTTCACCTAATGACCTAGTTTTTGAAGGCACGTGATCCAGTTTCGAAACTGACCTAGATATCATCAAGGTGTACTTTCTCACCAATTTTCATGAAGATCTCATGAAAATTATGGCCTCTAGAGAGGTCAAAAAGTTTTTCTATTATTTCACCTAATGACCTAGTTTTTAAAGGCACGTGACCCAGTTTCGAACATGACTAGATATCATCAAGGTGAACATTCTCACCAATTTTCATGAAGATCTCATGAAAATTATGGCCTCTAGAGAGGTCAAAAGGTTTTTTCTATTATTTGACATAATGACCTAGTTTTTAAAAGGCACGTGACCCAGTTTCGAACTTCACCTAGATATCATCAAGGTGAACATTCTCACCAATTTTCATGAAGATCTCATGAAAAGCATGGCCTCTAGAGAGTCCACAAGGTTTTTCTATTTTAAGACCTTTTGACCTAGTTTTTGACCACACGTGCCCTCTTTCGAACTAGGTCTAGATATCATCAAGGTTTTTCTATTTTTAGACCTACTGACCTAGTTTTTGAACGCATGTAACCCACTTTCAAACTTGACCTAGATATCATCAAAGTAAACATTCTGACCAAATTTCATGAAGATCCATTGAAAAATATGGCCTCTAGAGAGGTCACAAGGTTTTTCTATTTTTAGACCTACTGACCTAGTTTCGGACCGCACTTGATCCAGTTTCGTAATAAATCTAGATATCATCAAGATGAACAGTCTGACCAACTTTCATAAAGATCCCATGAAAAATGTGACCTCTAGAGTGGTCACAAACAGAAGTTTACAGACGGACGCACACACGCACGGATGGACGGACGCCAGGCGCACGTGACCTACTTTCGAACTTGACCTAGATGTCATCAAGTTGAACATTCAGACCAACTTTCATGAAGATCCATTGAAAAATCTGGCCTCTAGAGAGGTCACAAGGTTTTTCTATTTTTAGACCTACTGACCTAGTTTTTGACCACACGCGACCCAATGTCAAATTTGATCTAGATATCATCAAATTGAACATTCTGACTAATTTTCATGAAGATCCATTGAAAAATATGGCCTCTAGGGAGGTCACAAGGATTTTCTATTTTCAGATCTACTGACCTAGTTTTGTATTACACGTAACCCAGTTTCGAATTTGACTTAGATATTATTAAGATGAACATTCTGACCAATTTTCATGAAGATCCATTGAAAAATATGGCCTCTAGGGAGGTCACAAGGTTTTTCTATTTTTAGACCTACTGACCTAGTTTTGGACCGCACGTGACCCAGTTTCGAAAATGACCTAGATATCATCAATATGAACATTCTGACCAACTTTCATAAAGATCCCATGAAAAATGTGACCTCTAGAGTGGTCACAAGCAAAAGTTTACGGACGGGCGGACGCACGGACGCACGGACGGACGACGGACGCCACACGATCACTAAAGCTAACCTTGTCACTTTGTGACTGGTGAGCTAAAAATGACAGTGTGCATTCTCAGTTCTTTGAAACGAAGAGTTAACTTTAGGTTTTCTGTTATCATTTAGCAGTATTTGCTTTGCATTTTATGGGATAACCTCGCTACGGACAACCACAGAAATTCTGAACATTTTTTTTGCATAGTGACTGTGTTCAAACTTAACACCGTATTAACACGATTCTGCTATGGCACAACTTTCCATCTTTCTGAATGTTATTGACTGTATTTGATGGAATCATGTTATATGAACATTCTGCCAATCGTCAAATTGAAATTGGTGTAGACGTTAAGATAGAAAAATATCAATATGCCTGACAGATTTGAAAATTAATTACTCTCTCAAATAAGCTACCGATGCATTAACTTTTCTATTGCCTGTTCATTGTTCAAGTCTTCGTTCATTCAAAATCACACTTGATGATAATAAAATCTAGATAATTGTTTTTGTATATGCTAATTTAATAGCATAAAAAATGGGCACACTATTGTATGCTTGTAAGATATTCAATTTTGTGAATGGGATATAGCATCGTGTAGCTATTCAAACCCATAACATTACTGAATTTTCCTGATGGCTAATAACCTAATCAAAATTGAAATTGAAACACTTGTCGCTTTCGCAACAGTTAAGATATGTAGAGGGTATTTGTTTGTTTTGAGTGAATATTTTCTCACTTTGAGGTGAGATATATTCCATATTCACGAAAACCAAACAAATTTTTCTTTTTATTTTATGCTTAACTACGTTGAGATATGCATTTTGCAATAAATTTTAATCTCAGAGCGGGAAACAGACGCGCGTAAACGAACGTGACGTTAGACGTATTGTGACATTTTAAAGACTCACACGACAAAAAGTTCCATATTGTTTTATTTCTTGCTGCATAACGTTAAGAAATTCTCATTAAGTAAAATAATTTGAATCGAGAAATATACTATAAAGAACAAAGTGCGGCTACGATTTTCATCCTGTTTTAAGCAAATGATTTGAAATTAATACACAATGTACAAGGAGATCGGCAAAGCTATAGGCCTACAGTGAGTAATATGTAGTGAGTGATATGGATTATATCTCACTGATAAAACACAGTATTACATCAGTTAGCATAAAATAAAATTGATTAATCATTCTTTAAACGTTCTCCTTTTAACAAATACAATTACATTTAATAATTATCAAAATACTATTTTAAGGTGACATTGAACGCTTTAGGTTTCTAAATTCTTCATATGGGTAAAAAGGGTCTCCTCTGGGATCCGGACATTTGCCCTCAGAACATCTGCAACCCATAATAAAAAAGTGGACTACTGGATATTTGCCCCCACCCTCCCACCACAACCACTACCCATCCCCCACCACCCCCTCCCACTTTGAAATTGTAGTAAGGATATCCCCTGAAAATGGGATAAATGTTTTCTTTTATTTTCCCATTGATAAGTAAGGATTTCGGGATACGCCCTCATTCATTACTACTTTTTCCATGTCGATAAATATTTACATCTACTTTCATGATTTTAAAAGCTGAAAATGAACAGATGTAATAAGTTGAATATTCTTCATATTTTGTTAACAAAATATATTCTGCACCCATTCCTGTACGTTAAATTTCTTAGTTTACGAAAGGTATTTATCTGAAGGTGTTTTCCTGAATTTCGTACCATAACAATAAGAGATATTCTATATTTGCGGACAAATGAATATCAATCAAAGTACTGAAAGTACAGAAAGGCTGGCTACCACAAAACACTGAATTAAAACTGTGCGGCAAAGATGTTTGCAAAATCTTAGATATTATGGGTTCTGGGTAAGTATTAGAAAAACCTGGTTTTACGTTCGGAAAACCTAGTTTTTATCGATTGTTAATCCTAGGTTTTCGACCGTGAACCTGGGTTCACGTTATTATTGGACAATTCGCGTGCCATAACCGTTTATATAGGTTTCTAAAGAAGCAATAATAAACATTGAGGGACATAATATCGGATAAAATATAAAGGTATCAAACACAACATCTATATTTTGATATGCAATCCCCCCTCCCCTCCACGACACACATCATGTATGAATGTATGAGCACTGATGAGATGGGGTGATTTTCTTGTCGGTATGAGGGACATTTTGGGCTCGAATACCGCTACATACCGGACAGTTAATGATTATTGTCTAGTCATGTTTCTTCCCTAATACGATGATTAGGAAAACTGACGTACCCGTAATAATGTACTCCTTTTTGTGAAGAGTATTCAATTCCTACCATGAGATTACTTTAACTTATTTTTCAGGAGGGCGTAGGTTCAGGCCCCACTAGGACCAAACTTTGTTCATTATATTTCTTTTTTCAAGTAAGATAAACTTTTTTTTCAAGACTTATTATCATTGGTCTGTCGTACAAAAGCGGAAATGTTTTATTTGACTAGCCATTTCTTTCTGTTTAAAATGAATTTAACCTGAAGGGTGAATGTTTAGACATCTTTAAAAATACTTAGTTACATTTGTAACAGTTTTTAATTTTACATTTATTCTTTAGTTTACAAAGTTTGAAAGAAATGTAGGTAGGTAAGTTTTACTTCTGACCTATGGTTTTTTATGAATGCAGAGAGCAAGGCCATAAATTTTAAGAGTTGGAGCTTAATTTCTGTCCGATTAAATCCTTTTATTCAAGGCTCCCTAGAAAAATTGTTATCGACAATTTTATTTTGTGTCTTATAATTGTTACGCAATACTTTGAGGTTTCATTTAGAAAAAAATGTTTGGTAAAATAAATTCTCTGTGATAGTTTTGCGCAATGGCTATCACTTTGAAATTTGTCTGTTTCAGCTGGAGGAAAAAAAAAAAAACATAATTTATGCAAAATTAACAAATAAAAAAACAAAACAAAAAAAAACAAGCAACAACGAAACGGTAAAAGTCGTTTAAAGATGAATCACAGTGCGAAAATATGTTAACTTGAGGACTGTATCAAGTTAATGCAATAGTTAAACATTACCAATACGAGTCCACTATCTTAATATAACCTGAAAACAGCTGAAAACGTGTTTTTAAACAAAACTCGCTTACATCTACGCCCCCACCTTAAATTTGTCTCTGTTTCAGCTGGAGAAAAAAACAACAACATAATTTATACAAAATTAACAAATAATAATAATAATGATAATAATAATAAAAGAAAAAAAAAACAAGAAAAAAAACCCAAGCAACAACGAAACGGTAAAAGTCGTTTAAAGATGAATTACAGTGCAAAAATATGTTACCTTCAGGACTGTATCAAGTAAAAGCAATTGTTAAACATTACCAATACGGGTCCACTATCTTAATATAACCTGAAAACAGCTGAAAACGTGTGTTTAAACAAAACTCGCTTACATCTACGCCCCCACCTTTTAAGCAAATTGGTGATAAAGTACTTTTTACATTATATCTTTCAGTATTCGTCAGAATGTTTAAAACGAATTTAGTATAAAAATAGCCTTAAAAAACCTGCTGTTAAATTAAGTAATGTTATAGTTTCTATTGTAAATGCAAGGTATATAACACGTAGAATGTGGTCATTTGTTTCTTCTCACGTTACTGTGATAATTCCACGCAGCGATTTCGTCCCGTAGTGCCTATAGCAAATGATCTGGAAGAATAGATTCTTAAAGCCCTCAATATAAGACCTGACATAGCTCATATCACTATAAGTTCATTTTAATTGATATTTCATATTTCTTGTCAGGTCGTCGAATAATGCGCAGTATAACTCATATCGACAATTGTTTCTCGGAACCAGCGTTTGTTTGATTAGCATTTATAGACCGGGGTCATAATCTATAACGAAGCGGTCAGTAGTGTTGAGTTACGAAAAAGTTCCATTCATACGGACATTTCATTCATAGAGGCGAATTAATTTACCATCATTATGTAATATTTTCTGATGTTATCTTTCAAGTAATTACCGTTAGAAAAATAAAACTTTATAATAACATGTTTGAACAAATAGATCTATTGAAACAGGTAAGTTTAACAATCTTTATACAACTCTATGGCAAAACTGATAAACGTGGCGGACTATTTGAATTGCGCATGAAATTATATTTTGTGTTGTCAGTCTCAGCACCTGTTTAACTTTGTGAACTCGATACATTGTTATAATAGTCTGGCGAATATCGCCAGCCTAAAAACCAAGTAAGCATTTTATCTGTTGTAGCCAAAATTTGATACGTTCAAATTAGTTTTTATCTACGCTTTAGTTTTACTGTGTCTAACCCTTGTCTGATTCAAACTAATATTGTGTCAGTGAGCAAAATAGTGTACCAGTACTGCAGACATAAGCATAAAATGTAGCTCCATCGTATACTGAACAAGTGATTCAAAACAGAATTTTACGTCATCCAGTGCTTGACACATTGTTTCCGTTATATTAATTACACAAAAGAATATTGCTGCAAAACACTTAACATATAAAAAAAAACCTTAAGTCGCTTTGTTGTCAACTGTGAAGGCTTTTCATGTTATAAAGTTTAAGTAATTGGGTCAATTTCAACTTGCTTGTTCTACTTTATATCTATATCTTCTTGTCAAATCACCTACATGTTTTACATTAGACTTTACTTTTTCTACGGTGTAATGGTAAACGTACCACATTTCCTTCGTTTGGAATTAATTCAACACAAGAATAGAAGACAAAAAGATAATTAAAATGAAATGTATATCTAAGCACCAAATTATGTCAATTTTTCATCACCGCCGTTCTTCTAGTAACCATGAATTAACAACACAATCAATACTGAAAATTCCAAAAATAAAATCCGATTACCATTCATAAATGATATTTATTTTATATCTGGATCTCGCAAAATAGAGACACAATTTACGAAAAACCCTGTTACAGATAAAGGTGGGTCAAACAGTAAGTATTATGAATATTATCATAATTATGTAGCGTCCATTTTCATGATAAACACGCTCAAACCGCTTTGCATACATGGGTAGCCACACAGGGCGCCATTCATCCTTAACTAGTACATGGCGATCTGACCAGATGGACACAGACAGACAGAGAGAAAAAAATATCTATTAGATACAGAGCTGCCGGGCTAATTTAGCCTAAATTTCTGCTTTTAAACAGCCTGGTTCTTTTACGTACCCGGTGTATAGCACCAACAAACACGAAGTCGTCTTTCCTGGAAAGAACAAGTACTGACCACTTGGGTAGGGAGACACAAAAGCATCTCGGAGATTTCCATTGCTTGGACCGGGATTCGAAACCCGGACCTCTGGATTAACAGTCAAGCGAGTTATCTATAACCGAATGGTATATGCGCCCCTGTTTCTTGATGTGCCAACTGTTATTTAAACGTCTTTTTTTCATGTGGCCAAGAAGCAGTTGGTTTACATTTTATAAAACAATGTATCTGTAAACATTTTCCTAATACGCTTATGCATTTGAAATGATTGAAATCAAAACTTATTACGTAATAATACAATGTAAAACTACCACTTAGGCGGTCCTACTTACCAGTAAATATAACTACTTTTTCTGTCCGTTGACTATGATTTTATATAAGACACCTAAAAGCCCTGTAAGGACTAAGATTTAAAGTAGTCATTATATATACATCAGTGAACAAAAATTGGTACTAACGGGCAATCGTTTTAATAAAAATTTGAAATATTCATTTTCCGGTTTTTTTTCATATTTACGGACTTAGTGTGCAGTCTTACAGTGAAATATAAATATCTAACGGTACGCATCGGCTCAGTACGCTTTTCCACTAAATAAATATTAGTCTTAAACATGTCAATCAGCTAATTATATATGAAAATGACACTACAATAACACTTCAAAGCTGAACCACAAGAAAACTGAAAAAAAAAAACATTTAATATTCAAACCAGAAAACTAATTATCGCAAATATGCACGTAATCATTCGCATTAGGCATTAAGCATCATTATACTTGTGAACGTATCCCTGTGGGTTTACATTCAGATGATCATAATAATAATATTTCCCGTATCGTAAAATAAGCAGACGTATCGTATTAACGATATGATTAATATTAATGCACACTATAATAGTAAATGCTGTATGTCAGTTCCAGAAAAGCTGCAACAAATCTTGACAATTTATTACTCTCTTCAGACTCTGTCTGGTCACATTCTAACAATCACTTTAAGTTTAAAATATAGAACATTTTCTTCAAATAAATAGAAAATTAATGTTTTATCGAGATCTTTGCTATCAGCGAATAATGATGAGCAATGAGCCGAAAAGACCTTCACTTCCTTTCCTAAAAACCTGAACAATGTTAGCGTTTAATGTTGCATTTTTGTAATATTATTTTGATAATACATGCTTTCAGGGACCTCAGTATTCGAGTGGTTAAGGCCGATGACTTTGGATAACTTGCCACTTACCGCTGTGGGTTCGTAACCTTGCTTGGAGTGAAGAATCCTTTCGTGCAAGGGAGCTATCAACCTGACCTGCTGAAGGTCGGTTGTTCTACCCAGGTGCTTCCCCATTCAGTTTGTACTTTTTGCCCAGATCTCAGAGAATTTCTCTGCATTCTCCTAATCCATGCATGTAATTTTATGACCGTTTAATGAACATTAGTTAATCAAAAGCTGTTTATTCAGACAAGGTGCAAATTGATATGATCAGTGGTTACAATGCCTCACCTAACTATGGTCTAAGAAACCACTGCATGGCTATCCTATCTGCACAAATAAGACTGACCAGATACATGATTTTATGATTTATCTATTCGCAGGTTGAAAAATTCCAACAATAATACACTTTTGTTTTCCATCTGTCTGAGCAAATGCATGAAAAATGCTTGAATTTAACAGTTCTTGATTTTGTTTTATTCTTTATGAACACAGCACTGTTTTTAAAAGTAATCATAAAATCAGAAATTTATCTGAAGGCAGCATAAAGTTACTGGAATTATAGCTGTAGTAAATATAAAAAAGGTTTTTGGATAAAAAACGTTGAGTGCATGGTATAAAGTTTTATGGTACATTCAGCTTCTTTTGCACGAACTCAGCCTGCTATACTCTTGACCTATGGTCCTTATAAAACCTCTATCTTCATACGGTATACAATTAATGTGATTTTTTTTAATAAGCATAAAACTGTAATTCATAGCATTTCCATACTTTCTTTAGTCAATTACTTAATAAGATATGCAGTACATCATGTTTCTCCAGTAAGTCTTACCTAATTATATTTCAGTTGGTTCGAACTACCTATGGCTAGAATAAATTTGAGGATTTCCTTTTTTTTTCGAGTAGTAAGTTTTGAGTTAAAAAGTGAATTTCGAGTTAAAAAAAGTGAGTTTCGAGTTAGAAAAGTGAGTTTCGAGTTGGAAAAGTGAGCTTCGGGTTAAATTTTAGACTCACCCCTGTGGGTTTGAAACCTTGCTTGTGGTGCAGAACTCTCGGGTGAGGAAGCCATCTAGCTGGATGGTTGTGTTTGAAACAATGCATGGAGCGGCACCTAGGATCTTCCTTTAGAACCATGTATGGAGGGACACCTAGGGTCTTCCTTTAGTAACATGCATGGAGAGGCACCTAGGGTCTTCCTTTAGTAACATGCACGAAGAAGCACCGTGGGTCTTCCTGTAGTACCATGCATGGAGGGGCACCTGGAGTCTTCCTTTAGTACCATCCATGGAGGGACACCTGGGGTCTTCCTCTGGTACCATGCATGGAGGGGCACCTGGTGTCTTCCTCTGGTACCATGCATGGAGGGGCACCTGGTGTCTTCCTCTGGTACCCTGCATGGAGACGCACCTGAAGTCTTCCTTTAGTACCATGCATGGAGGGGCACCTGGGGTCTTCCTCTGGTACCATGCATGGATGGGCACCTGGGGTCTTCCTCTGGTACCATGCATGGAGGGGCACCTAGGGTTTTCCTTTAGAACCATACATGGGGGCACCTAGGGTTTTCCTTTAGTACCATGCATGGTGGGGCACCTGGGGTCTTCGTTTAGTACCATGCATGGGCACCTGGGCTCTTCATTTAGTACCATGCATGGAGAGGCACCTGGGGTCTCCCTCTAATACCATGCATGGAAATACCATGCATGGAGGGACACCTTGGGTCTTCCTTTAGTACCATGCATGGTGGGGCACCTGGTGTCTTCTTTTAGTACCATGTATGGAGGGGCACCTGGGATCTTCCTCTGGTACCATGCATGGATGGGCACCTGAGGTCTTTCTCTAGTACCATGCATGGAGGGGCACCTTGTGTTTTCCTCTTGTACCATGCATGGAGGAGCACCTGGATTCTTCCTCTAGTACCAAAAAGGCTGGAAAATCATCAAATGACACATTTTCGTGTCAGTGATATGTTAAACAAAAACACACAAAATATGTAACTGTCCAATGAAAACCTTAATGCATGAATATTTAATCCCCACCCATAAGAAAATGCACCTACCTTCCAATGAAAATTTAACAGTGACTTAAAGCGACCTGTGGAGTTTGAGCGACCTGTGGAGTTTCCACTTTTTCTATTTAATGTTAATGAACATTCAATGGAGACCAAAATAATGCAAGTGGTATTAGAAAACTTATTTTTCCTTGAAAAGATCAAATACCCAAAAATTGTATGCAGCTTCTTCCTTGAACAAGTGCATGTACTTATTTCACATCTGCCAAATAAGTAGTGTATCTATTGATCTACCTTGTACTTACAACATACCGGTAATTATTGGTTTTTAACCGACATTGCGCTAAGTTCAGTGATTTGAATATTACTTTCTTTTCTTTAAAACACTGAAAAAAGAGCACTTACATATCTTAAAGATGATTGTCTTTAAGTGAACTGAAAAAATAAGGCAATTAATTTGGATGGCATCTACTTAGTGTTACGATCATTCTGTTAACTATGTATCAATAACAAGAGCCGTCAGAGGACATCAACTCTTCGTTCTACAGCTTTGTCAATTGAATAAATATAAAAAGTCGAAAAATGGGCTTAATTTTACGAAAATGCAAAGTAGAAGTATGAAATCTGTGAATTGCATGTCAGATCATCACAGTGAACAAGTGTGTGAAGTTTCAATCCATTTCCATTAGCAAGTACTGATAAGCCAGCTTACATACACAAACTTAAGGAGATGTCATGGCTGAGATAGTTTAGCATTATTACAATACACAGTCGGTATTGAAATTGTGTTTCCAATACATGTGCTCATTAGATAAATCCTCAATATCTATGTGAAAATAAGGGATGTTTTTTGTATGATTGCAACACTGTGAGTTGCTCTAATTACTGACAAATGACTGAAACAATAGGAATTCGTACGAGAGATGGATAGACAAAACGACAGTGAGGTAACAATATATTAATTTATTGTTTTAATGTACGAGTTGTAAGCTACAATAAAGAATACCCATTTTATGAAAATCAAACTAGGAGTTAGAAATAACAGAAAAAAATTAATTAGGTCATGAGTCATCATATACCTGTCAAAATTTGTCATTAGTTTTCACGAGCTGTCAAAATTACTTTTATCTCTCTATTCTGCAAATGCATTGTTTTTGAAAGTATCTTGGACGGATATTGTAGTGTGTAACTTACTTTACATTCCACATTAATATTTGTGCTTGAAATTGCTTTGTTGAGCTCACCGACGTCACATTTGAGTGTCTGTTGTTTTAGTTTACTGTCTGTTATAAAGGTATCAAATCTCAATATTAAGATATAAGAATTGTTCCTTTCTGGTAGACAATGGAAACTATTTGGTTGAATCATAATATAACAGTTTTTGGAAAGAACTGAATATTCTTTGGTTTTTTGTTATTCACCGGAAATTCAAAAAGTGACATCACCTTAACCAAAATTGCAGTGTTAAAAGAGGGACATCATTTTGTAAACAAGAGGGTTATGATGACCCTATGTCGCTAATGAGGATTTCTATTTTTCTAGTAGTGAGTTTCGAGTTAAAAAAGGTGAGTTTCGAGTTTTAAAAAAAGTGAGTTTCGAATTAATTTTAAAAAGTGAGTTTCGAGTCAAAAAAGTGAGTTAAGGGAAGATATGGGAACCACAAACTGTGGTTTGAAATGAAATGGTACGCCCTGAAATACATAGTTTGACGTGGTATGCGTTCTAAATCCAGTAAGACCTCAGATTTTTTCTGTTATTTCTCTTTTTTATGTTCTGTTACATTTGTGTATTTTTGGGTATTTTGTTTGTTGGTTAGAACACGACAGATACGCCATGTTCATTTATAATATTTTTCAGCAATGAAATATAAAAGATAATAGGTAAAGGTAGATTTCTTGGAAGCACATCACCACAAAGACAGCCTCAAAGCCACGCATTTGCAAAGTAAGCCCACAAGAAATAGAAGCTGTAACGGAAAAAAATATTACAGACAGGTTGCTTCAAGAATCCAACAAGTATAGAATGCTTAATGAGTTTAAATAAAAGTCTATATATATATATAATTGTTTAACAGGAATATCATTTAGTGCTGGTTTGTAACGCATTTACACTTTTGACACTTTGACACAGCAGTATAAACCGTCATATTTTACGCGGATGCGAAGCATGTTCAAGCTAATAGAACTGTTTTGAAGCACTAATAAGACATTATTACATCATCTATCAAAGCAAATCTTTTAACCCTTACACTGCTAAATTTCTACAATGAACTTGACCATCTTTTAATTAGAACAGTACCATTAACTGTTAAAAGGGATGTTTACCAAAAATATACTGGCTGAATGGCGAACAGTGCAGATCATGATTAGACAGCACGAATATGCAGGCTGATCATGATCTACACTGGTCACAAAGGCAGAATTAATCGTGTCCAGCCTGATACATGGCCGAGCAAGTTGGAGCACTATAACAAAGTTGGACTGTACTATATTTCGCTGAACAATTATTAAATTATATATAAATATTTATTGGTACATCTCAGTATCAAAATTTTCAAAACAGCAACATCTAAATTAAAGATACATGTTTTTTCTTCAAAATCATGTAAACTACGTAAATGATGTGAATCACTTTGACTGTTTGACCTAAATTATGTTAGATCATAAATGGTTAGATCTGTAGGTTAGTGCCTTTAATATGTTTTCAATAAATGAGCCGGAAACACTGTTAAAACTAAATCGCTTTCTCAAAGGGACTGGACTCCAGATTTTGGCTAAAAACGATTTTCTTTTAAAACTGAAGGTTTTGTCATATTACGACTTTTATAACATGAATGTTTATTTCCATTTTTATAAAAATCTCACATGATGCTCTATGCAATTGATCTTGGTCATGCAGTTTAATTAGGAAACAGAATATGGAAATTCATGTAAATAGTACTCTTTATAATATTATTTTCAGATAATATAGAATATCAAACTCGGGGCTTAATTAGAAAAAATTAATACAAAATGCTTAAGATATATAATAATTTTACTTGACGTTTTCATTTGCCACAATTGTAAACAAACACATCTTTTTGAAATAAATTTCACAATATTGAATTATAAATAACACAGACTTCCTTTTGTAATAGATTCAAGCTGTAACAATACATGTACAGATCAAAATGATCCAGAAACAAATACGCCACAATATATCACTATTGTGACGACCTATTGTCCCATAACTCTACAGGGGCCAGGAATTTTACTGCTATAGTTAAATTCTATACAGAAGGAATAAGGTCAGTAATTCGGTCGAAAATGTGCTTCCGTGGTGTAGTCGAAAGAAGTCCATAATAAATAGATCCTAATTTTCCCATTTTCTGCGCAAATTCGTGTAGAACGAGTGCTTTAATCACACTTTTTCGCTACTAGAATACATTCTGCATGAAATGAGACGGTTTTCATGTTCATACAACCCACATGGCAAGTTTTGCAGATCGAAACCGGAAGTAGGTGTTTATTGCGCGGAGGAGAGCAAATATGCGCCATTTTTAGGGTAGCAGACCACAACTGACTGGCATTTCACTAGGAACTATTCAACCCCCTATTTTCTTTTCATTTTTTCGTTAATTTGTGATAGAACTTTCATGAAAAATTGGTGTAGGAAAAAGTGATGTTCTCTAAAGATACGTAAAGGCGACATGAAGTTGTCGTTTTTTATATGAAACAAAGAAGGATTTGAATTACTGACCTTTAACCTATAACAGCTGAAATAAGACTATTCTCGAAACACATCGTAATTAGTCTTTATAGCCATAAATCGGTTGTATATGATATAAAAGAGTGTTTCCAATGCAAAATAATAATGAAATTTGAACATTTTTGAATTTTGACCTTATTTTATGTAGATGCGCCTATTTCAGCAGCGATTTCTGGGATTTAAAAGCCAATACTTTGTCTCCAGAATGTCAGAAAATGCACAAAATGCATCCTTCTGGGTCTTATTCTTGACGGAATGAATGCTATTTCGGAATCCCAGTGAAAAATGATGCAAAAAAAGTGAAACTTTTACCAAAATATACAATAAAAGGTCCATAAGGCCAAAATTTAGCCCTGTAAATGGGTAGGGGGTGGCTCCTATTAAATGTCTATATTTCTCCAAAATCTCGAAATTTCACATGAAACTTGGCAATATGTTTGGTATTACATCTTTCTTGGAAATAGAGATGAAAATGGTGTGAAATTTGATAAGAAACATTTCTTAGAAAGGTTGGTATTTCATAATTTTATTGGTACATTTACGTGTTCGAGTATATTTTCAAAAGCGGCAAGGTCTACTTTAAAACAAATCAGCATGATTGATACGTGCCAGTTCAACAGGTTATAATTTCTTTTACAAGTGAAGCTAGTAAATTTTGATAACTATACAGAACTCTTTCTGAGCTATACATTTCAAAGAAACATGTTCATTAGTCAAATTATGTATGGAAAGGAACAATTTAACCTTTAACTGGCGTAGCTTTTCATCTTTTTTGTTAACTTCAAACTTGTTATTATTTGAAACAATCTCTCACAGAATAGCTACTCTTCTTCAATCATTTGTCCAAATTATCTTAAATAATCACGTAGCACTCCTTGTCAAATAAACGTTTACAATACTGTTTACTTGATAGAAATGTAAACACTCCATTACTTAAATGAGTAGGAGACTTCAGACAGGTTTATGCAATTTGTTCTATAAATCAGAGTATTTGTAAAGAGATAATGACCGGCTGATACTATACCGAATTCGACATCAACCTATTTACCTTTTCTAATTTTGTTTCCTATTAAGCACAGAATGGATCAAATGATACAGCTGTATTAACATAATTATATACCTCGTAATATTTCGAATTAGGTTGCACACCATGATCTTTGTCAAAGTGGGATAAAATTTAAATGTTTTAAATGAATTATTCCTACCATACAAACAATATAACTTTAATTCTACTTTCTGTTAATTATGTCTGATTTTTCAGCTTGTTTACTTAAATAAGTTTGCACTAGAAAATGGTATTTTGTACTGTCAAAACATTATGCAATTTTTAAACTTCGGTTGTTAAATGCTTCGTTGACACAGTAAAACTTTATGAGACATTCTAATATGACTAACAATGCTTTAATCATTATTCTAATATGCTTGACTCTGTTAAAACACACTAACGCTAGAATGATGTCACGTTAACGCGCGGTGACGTCATGTTTTTGTTGCGACCAAGATATTTTATCTATTGTTTTAGATTAAGGGCATATTAGAATCGAAATAATTTATAGCAAAACCGTGTTTTAAAACTATTTATACACTCGGGCAGTAATGCGTCGTACAAATAATTTCACTCTGGCTGCGCCCTCGTAAAATTATTACGCCCGACGTATAACCACCCATCGTGCATAAACAGTGTTACAAAACACTCTTTTGCTATAAATTATTTCTTAAGTATTACGTTGAAGTCACGTCGACGTGATATTTAGCGCCATGTACGCTTTCAATGTACGTTTTTAATTAATTCAAACGCACAAGAAGTTGGTTATTAGCTGTGCATAATTCGCCATCAATTGAACCCTAATGGAACTATTCCGCAAGACGTATTACCATTTCCAGTCTAGGCGTGTATAAACAAAGGAGCGTGACGACCTCTCATTTGGCGACATACATGTGCCAAGAAACAGTTCTGTCATATTTTATCTACACTCCCTGCTTTTATGACAGATTTTTCCAAAATTCTGCTGGAGAAGGTAAAGGTACAGCCTATTAGCACCTCAGCATGACATCGCATTTTTATCAGGACTTGACCCCTAGTTCCTTCATGGTTTGTTATTTAAAATGTTACGCCAGATGTTGCCTGTAGATAACTAAGGGAGAATTAATAAACATTTGAAATAAATGAGAAACTATTCAACGGTTTTAAGATTTTAAAATGAATCAGGAAAATGAAAACAAGAAAAAAGATTTTTAAGTAATTAAATATTTACTATCTACCACAAACGGCATAATATAATAAGACATATTATATTCTAATAATACTTGATAATACTTGATAAAATTAATGAAGGATAGAAAATTGTCTGTTATGCATATGTTTGTAATAGACAATAGTACAATTTATAAAAAATACATTTGTACTCTTATTTTCTTATTACGGACATATAAATTATAAAAAAACTAGGAATTTGATGTACAGTCAACCTGTGGTAAAAACCACCTGCTAACAAAAAAAAAAACACTATTTCAAAACTTGTCTGCAAAGGCCATGATTTTGATCTCCCATTTGGCCATTTTCAAAGATATTATAATACATGTTAAGTGAGACTATCTGTCCGCCCAAAACCACTTGTTGCTGTTCCCATGGGTGGTCTTTTCAAACACGTTTGACTGTAAATTCACTATGATTTCAAAGAAGAAAAAAAAAAGAGTCCAGTGCACAAAAAATTGTATCTTTAAGAGTCATTTATTTTTTATTTACACCCATTTTCGAGAATAACACTACAGAAAAAGTGTAACATACCAAGTATGACAGTAACATTAATCGTAGTACATGAAACATTATGTCAGGCTAAGAAACAGTCAAAAGAAAATGATGAACCAGAAACACATAATTACATCTTTGAATTTTGCGTAACAGGTATACTGCTTACGTAGCAGTAAAATTTACTTTTGCTATCAGCAACTTAGAGCACTCTGTGAAATTAACCTCCACTTTCAGCAACTTAGAGCACTCTGTGAAATTAACTTCCACTTTCAGCAACTTAGAGCACTCTGTGAAATTAACTTCCACTTTCAGCAGTTTAGTACTCTATAACTTTAACTTCCGCTGTCAACATCTAAGTACTCTACAAAATTAACTTCCGCTGTTAGCAGCTATAACACTCTATGGAGGAACACAAACATCTCATATTTTTCCATTTTTGAAGATTTTAGTTAAGTTGGTCTGCAGTTCGCAGTTCGCAGTTCGCGTTTCGAATTGCGAACTGCAAACTGGTCTGCAGTTCGCGATTCGAATTGCGAACTGTAAACTGGTCTGCACTTTACGATTCAAATGTCAACGTGCAGTCTGATCTGCACTGTCCTGCGCATTGCAGACAAGATTGCATTTCACGGTTGGTCTGCAGTTCTCGTTTCGAATTGCGAACTGCAAACTGGTCTGCAGTTCGCGATTCGTGTTGCGAACTGCAAACTAGTCTGCAGTTTACGATTCAAATTTCAACGTGCAGTCTGATCAACACTGTCCTGAGCATTGCAGACAAGAATGCATTTCACAGTTGGTCTGCAGTTCGCGTTTCGAATTGCGAACTGCAAACTGGTCTGCAGTTCGCGATTCGTGTTGCGAACTGCAAACTAATCTGCAATTTACGATTCAAATTTCAGAGTGCAGTCTGATCAGCACTGTCCAGCGCATTGCGGACCAGAATGCATTTCATAATTAGTCTGCAGTTCTCATTTCGCGTTTCCAACTGCGAACTGGTCCACAGTTCGCGTTCCAAATTGCAAATTGCAAACTGCAATCTTGTCTGCTGATTACAATAAAAATTTCAAAGTGCAGTCAGATCAGCACTTTCTTGCGCATTGCAGACAAGAATGCATTTCACAGTTGGTCTATAGTTCGCAGTTTGTGTTTCCAATTGTGAACTGCAAACTGGTCTGTAGTTCGCAGTTCGCGTTTCGAATTGCGAACTGCAAACTGGTCTGCAGTTCGCAGTTTGCAGTTCGCGATCTGAATTGCGAACTGCAAACTGGTCTGCAGTTCGCGATTCGAATTCGAACTGAAACTGGTCTGCAGTTCAAGATTCAAAATGAAAGTGAATTTGAAGGTTACTCTAGCAACATAGTGGGTTTGCGACCAGCATGGATCCAGACCAGCTTGCGCATCCGCGCAATCAGGTCAGGATCCATGCTGTTCGCTAAGGGTTTCTCTAATTGCAGTAGGCTTTAAAAGCGAACAGCATGGATCCTGACCAGACTGCGCGGATACGCAGGCTGGTCTGGATCCATGCTGGTCGCACACCCACTATGTTGGTTTTCTCATGGCACGGCTCATTAATGTTAATGGTCTGCACTTCCTCCCTCTTTATTAGAACTGCAAAGTGCCGGCAAGTCTGCGGCTCCTAGTTTTCGATTCGAACTACGAACTGCAAACTGGTCTGCAGTTCTCAGTTCGCAGTTCGCAATTCGTAGTTCATAATTCGAATTGCGAACTGCAAACTGGTCTGCAGTTCGCAGTTCACGTTTCGAATTGCGAACTGCAAACTGGTCTGCCGTTCAATATTTAAAATGAAAGTATATTGGAACATTACTCTTAGGCCTAGAATTTCGTACTTAGTAAGTTTTTGCTTAAAAGAGGTTATGGTCCCTCAGCTGCAGTCACTTTATCCGAATCGAAATTGTAAACTGTAAGCTGGTCTGACTAAGCGACCTGTACCGGTTCTTCTCCTAAAAGAAGGCTTCTAAAGTGTCATTGCTATGCACAAGGTATATCAAAGCACCAGTTTTTCCACAAAGAGTCTGTATCTAAATACACGATTTCTTTCCATCTGCTCTGAGGGATCTCGCTCTTCATCTGGTGAGATCGTTCGGTGTCAGATTACTTTCGCGACCAGAGTGGCTGCGTTTGTGCTATGCAAAACGCCTTTAAACGGGCTTATCATGAAAAGGACTATATATAAACATGGTATAATAATAATAATTTCAAATTACTCTAATCAGAGTCATATACATTATATGTTTTGTCCTTTCGGATAAGGGTCAGTAAATTGGTAAAAAAAATGTTCGTGTATATCGAAATCAGTCCATAATAAATGGTACCTAATTTACCCATTTATTTGGGCACATTCGTGTAGAACGAGTGCTTTAATAAATCACACTTTTGCACTAACTGGAATACATTCTACATGGAATGAGACAGTTTACATTTTCATACACCCCACATGGCAAGTTTTGCAGATCGAAACTGGAAGTAAATGTTTATTGTGCGGACTAGAGCAAATATGTGCTATTTTAAGGGTAGCAGACCACAACTGACAGGCATTTTAATAGGAATATCCAACCCCCATTTTCTTGTTATTATCATTTGTAACAGAGCTTTTCTTAAAAGTAGTTGTAGGAAAAATTGATGTTCTCTAAAGATACGTAAAGACGGCCTGAAGTTAGCGGTTTTTAATACAATACAAAAAAGGATTAATCACTGGACTTCTCTGTCATAATGTATATGCAGTTTACAATTAAAATTGTGAATAATGCATTGAACTTTGATTAGCGATCATTTGGAAATGGTAAAAAATGACATTAAAACAAATAAAGGAGACAACTAAATTATTTGACATTTATTGTTTAATGTCCATATATTTTTTAAGAAATTTGCGAGACATATATTCAATCACTTTAGCCCCATTGGATCATCTAAACACTTTGATTGGTTACATTTTACACAGACAAACAACACAACTCTCTTCTTACGCCCATTTAAGGTATGTTGACCAATCATGCAGGTCTTAGTGCCGAGTGCATAATTGCGACTGCGACAAAAAATGTCGTCGTTCCAATTAGTTATGGACAATTTAATTCAAATTACTTATCAATGGCACAAATAGATAAAATCTCTAAAAGTATTAGACACCTGCACATATCAAAGCCCCACTTACATTAAACCAAACAAGATTTATAAAGTAATGTTTCTAAGCCAAGATCAAAGCCCAGGCTCTAGTACTTTTTTATGTCATATTTCATTATAATACCAAGACAATAAAACGGGTCTGTCGATGAGCCATTCTAGTGCTACCTTTGGACATATCCGAAGGCGGCGGCAAGAATGGTGTTAGATGTTGGTATTTTGTTAGCAGATGTATGTAATATGCTGGTTTTGCCAGGGACGAGATTATACGGACTGTCTTCTTTATATGACACTATCTATGAATATTTTGTACAATAAGTCCAGAATATTTCGCTTTAAACACTGTCAAAATACGACTGCGTACTTTGCTTGTGTGTGGACTACTTTCGTTAATATTCGTTACTATTTATCAAATTGTTCTGTTTCAGAAAGTTAGAAATAGGTAAAGTTCATGGCACAGGTGCAGTTCATCGCAAAATTAGCCTCTCTCTCTGACTGGACAATCAATACAGGCTTCGACGCAGATATGTCAAGCTTGCATTGACCTGTAGGTTACAATCTGAATATTTTATATGTCAGAAATAATCCAAAGTCAGGTGAGCTATAGTCAGACGTGAGATGAGCATTCTTGAGTAGGCTGACAGTGACTTGAACATTCCGGCTAGTTACTTCAATATCCGGGCAAATTCCGTCAAATGAAACAGTTCTTTGATTAATCTTACAATTAATCTTTCGTTGATTTTATTTACAAAGGGCAATATAATTTTTGTTTAAAATTGAAATGATATACACACATGTACTGTAATAGAAATCACACAAAGTAAAGCTGAATTATTTTACAGGAATAACGCACTACTGCAAAAGCTGCACAAGATTTTTTCATTTTATTTTTTATATGTCAGTTCATGTGTTTTATGACCTTTTAATAAGTCCTAAATACAATAGAAATGTATTTGAGTTTAAAACATTCCATAAGAAAAAATGTTATAACATCATGACAGTAAACGAGTTGGGCTTTAAGCCATTCAAGAGTTACATTAGGCCATACTTGGCTGTAGACGATCCTTATAATGGGTGTAAATGTCTTTACATTGAAACATGTCACAATATATATCAACTGATAAAATAAAGATAAAATAATACAAAGTTTTCACAAAAAAAAAAAATCACGCGCTCTGTAAAGAAATACAAATTACAATATTAAAGATATTTCAAAATATTCCTTGCCACACCGACTGGTGAATTAATTGAAGTAATCGTAAGAATTCTAAATGATTTTAATTCAGTTTTCTATGAATTTTACTGTATTGCTCGTAAGAGTACATTAACTACTCTGAGCGTAGAAGGAATTTGGCAGTAAAAGGTACTAAGAGAACACCAGTGAATTTCTTTCTCTCATTCTAGCTCTCCTTTATACTCATAAAACAAACCAAGAAGATTGGTCATACAGGACGGATTACACCAAACCGGAAGTGACTACTCAGTGTTACATGTGAAGTAGTCCAAAATGTAGTTCCATGCTATGGATGAAGTCTGGTATAATGAGTGACATAAAGGAGGTGACAGTTAAATTTTTGGCTTATGTTTATTGCTTATTGTATTGAGAATAGATCTAGACCATTTTCATTGTAAATTTCCTGGAATAAGTTTTATTCTTTGCGAAAAATGTCTACCTACGCGTAATTGCTAAACGGCTGTTTTCATGGGGGCATTTTTAGAGGGTGATGTTTCTCAGAACAGATTATTTTTCTTATATACAACATAAAACATGTCAATATTTTTCTATTTTTTATAAGAAGACATGTTATACTAAATGACCATATATAGTTTTCATAGCATTGAAATGCTCTAAAGTGCTGAAAATGAGGTCTGAATGTTTTGTTATTAATATGAAATAAATAAGGAATTGAATTGGTAGAATGTAACCTACATGACAAGAATTCACAAAGACTGTACGGGCAAGGATGAAGTGCCTCGGACATCTCCGTTAATATTCGTAATAACACGTTCATTGCCGAGGATATCCAATTCAATTAAACAGCAGACGATACCGCCAGGGAAAAGTATTAGTTTCCCCGCTATGCGCGGCGCACGTCACTATTAAGTTTAAAGAACATGAAATGTTACATCCCGTGACAAACATGCTATAACTTCTACATGTTTTCATTGTTTATATTTAAGCTTATCTATATTCGTCACCGGTAATTGATATGGGCGGCTCCCTCAAAAAATGTTACTAAATTCATTGGAAAAAAATCCTGCAAGATAGAGAAGCTCCATTTCAAGATTTTTCATTTCTTCTTTACTTTTCCAGTTTGCAGATCGCATTTGAAAACGTGAACTGAGAACTGCAAACTGCAGACCAACTGTGAAATGCATTCTTGTCTACATTTTGCTGGACAGTGCTGATCAGACTGCACTCTGAAATTTGAATCGTAAACTGCAGCACAGTGTACAGTTCTCAATACGAATCTCGAACTGCAGACTAGTTTTCAGTTCGAATTTGAATCGCAAACTGCAGACCATCTTGCAGTTCACAATTCGAATCGCGAACTGCGAACTGCGAACTGCAGGCCAGTTTGCAGTTCGCAATTCGAAAGGCGAACTGCGAACAGCGGACCAGTTTGCAGTTCGCAATTCGAATCGCGAACTGCGAACTGCAGGCCAGTTTGCAGTTCGCAATTCGAAAGGCGAACTGCGAACTGCGGACCAGTCTGCAGTTCTAATGGAGAGGGAGGAAGTGCAGACTTTTCACATTTATGTTTAGCAAACACTTGCCTATTACTTTAAAGTATAAGAGTAACCTTCAAATTCATTTTCATTTTGAATCTTAAACCGCAGACCAGTTTGCAGTTCGCAATTCGAATCACGAACTGCGAACTGCAGACCAGTTTGCAGTTCGCAATTCGAAACGCGAACTGCAGACCAGTTTGCAGTTCGCAATTTGAAACACAAACTGAGAACTATAGACCAACTGTGAAATGCATTCTTGTCTGCAATGCGCAAGAAAGTGCTGATCAGACTGCACTTTGAAATTTTTATTGTAATCAGCAGACAAGATTGCAGTTTACAATTTGGAACGCGAACTGCGGACCAGTTCGCAGTTCGCAGTTGGAAACGCGAAAAGCGAACTGCAGACTAATTATGAAAAGCATTCTTGTCCGCAATGCGCTGGACAGTGCTGATCAGACTGCACTTTGAAATTTTAATCGTAAATTGTAGCCCAGTTTACAGTTAGCAATACGAATCGCGAACTGCAGACCAGTTTGCAGTTCGAATTCGAATCGCGAACTGCAGACCAGTTTGCAGTTCGGAATTCGAATCGCGAACTGCGAACTGCGAACTGCAGACCAGTTTGCAGTTCGCAATTCGAAACGCGAACTGCGAACTGCAGACCAGTTTGCAGTTCGCAATTCGAAACACAAACTGCGAACTATAGACCAACTGTGAAATGTGCAAGAAAGTGCTGATCAGACTGCACTTTGAAATTTTTATTGTAATCAGACTACAAGATTGCAGTTTGCAATTCGGAACGCGTACTGCGGACCAGTTTGCAGTTCGCAGTTTGAAACGCGAAATGCGAACTGCAGACTAATTATGAAATGCATTCTTGTCCGCAATGCGCTGGACAGTCAAGTCAAGTCAAGTCAAAAGTTTATGAAATGTAACAAAGGCCTCCGGCCCAAAATACACTACATAATATATAGTAAGTAAATATATAAACAGTTGTGATCCAACAAAATGTATACATATACAATCGGATAAGTTAAAATACATATTCATAGGTTCAGCACACAGTCGACTAGTAAACATAGGCTGCTGAATATCATATTTAACAGGTCAAACATTATTTAAGAGTTTCTCAAGATACAATGCTGTTAGATATAACACCTTTTCATTATCAGAGATAAGTATGTTATAAAAACTTTGTATACTTCTGTCAGATGAATACCAATTAAGAAGATACTGAAAACGGATCTCACTAAAATTCGCACATTGAAAAAAGGCATGATATTCACATTCAGCAATACTAGTGTTACTTCTATTATAACAAAATGGGCAGATACGAAGATACGAGATTCAAAAGGTGTACTGTTGTGCCTACCAGTTTCAACATGCAGCTTATGGCTTGAACAACGA
This sequence comes from Mercenaria mercenaria, assembly GCF_021730395.1. Classification (NCBI taxonomy): domain Eukaryota; kingdom Metazoa; phylum Mollusca; class Bivalvia; order Venerida; family Veneridae; genus Mercenaria; species Mercenaria mercenaria. The sequence continues at coordinate 25,550 of NW_026459550.1, forward strand.
AAGTCTGTATTTAAATGGCAAATTTATTGTAAGGTAACGTTCTGTATTTAATAAAGTTTTAAAATGTTTATAATGGTGACATCTACTTGATTCTTCGACAGACTCTTTCCAGTTTTGTTTATGACAATCTATGAGTCTTTGACGATAAATACTAACGAAGTAGTCAATATTTCCAACATCATGTGAAACCCAAACATAACCCAAACCATACAAAAATAACAAGTGTTTGACCTGAGTAGCCCAGGTGATTCTACCTATGTTATATAAAGATTTTAGCATAAAATAACACCGTTTAGGGTAATTAGAGTTATCCATCTGTATTAGTTAGCTGATCAGACTGCACTTTGAAATTTAAATCGTAAATTGTAGCCCAGTTTACAGTTTGCAATACGAATCCCGAACTGCAGACCAGTTTGCAGTTCGAATTCGAATCGCGAACTGCAGACCAGTTTGCAGTTCGCAATTCGAATCGCGAACTGCGAACTGCAGACCAGTTTGCAGTTCGCAATTGGAAACACAACCTGCGAACTATAGACCAACTGTGAAATGCATTCTTGTCTGCAATGCGCAAGAAAGTGCTGATCAGACTGCACTTTGAAATTTTTATTGTAATCAGCAGACAAGATTGCAGTTTGCAATTCGGAACGCGAACTGCGGACCAGTTTGCCGTTCGCAGTTGGAAACGCGAAATGCAAACTGCAGACTAATTATGAAATGCATTCTTGTCCGCAATGCGCTGGACAGTGCTGATCAGACTGCACAGTTTACAGTTCGCAATATGAATCTCAAACTGCAGACCAGTTTGCAGTTCGAATTCGAATCGCGAATTGCAGACCAGTTTGCAGTTCGCAATTCCAAACGCGAACTGCAGACCAACTGTGAAATGCATTCTTGTCTGCAATGCGCAGGACAGTGTTGATCAGACTGCACATTGACATTTGAATAGTAAAGCGCAGACCAGTTTACAGTTTGCAATTCGAATCGCGAACTGCAGACCAGTTTGCAGTTCGAATTTGAATCGCGAACTGCAGACCAGTTTGCAGTTCGCAATTCGAAACGCGAACTGCAGACCAACTGTGAAATGCATTCTTGTCTGCAATGCGCAGGACAGTGTTGATCAGACTGCACGTTGACATTTGAATCGTAAAGCGCAGACCAGTTTACAGTTTGCAATTCGAATCGCGAACTGCAGACCAGTTTGCAGTTCGCAATTCGAAACGCGAACTGCTAACTTCAGACCAAATGTGAAATGCATTCTTGTCTACAATTTGCCGGGCTGCACACTTTGAAATTTAAATCGTAAACTGCAGACTAGTTTGCAGTTCGCAACACGAATCGCAAACTGCAGACCAGTTTGCAGTTCGCAGTTCGAAACGAGAACTGCAGACCAACTGTGAAATGCATTCTTGTCTGCAATGTGCAGGACATTGTTGATCAGACTGCACGTTGACATTTGAATCGTAAAGTGCAGACCAGTTTACAGTTCGCAATTCGAATCGCGAACTGCAGACCAGTTTGCAGTTCGCAATTCGAATCGCGAACTGCGAACTGCAGCCATTTGCAGTTCGCAATTAAAAACCGAACTGCGAACTGCAGCCCCAATTTAACAAATTTTTTGAAGTATTATTCAACTATACTGATCTGTGAGATCTGCACAATTCGAAATTCTTGTAGAATAATACAAACAACTGCACAAATTTGGCTGATAAGCATTTTGGGATAAACAGTAAGGGGAATTTATAGCCCCCAGCTGGTGAGGGACCACAAAAAACAGCATTTAATTGTGAGATTTATTGCCCTGTACAAAACTTTTAAACCTTCCTCCCAGTGAAAAAATTTCAGTCAAAAAAAAAAGGGGGAGTGTCTATATTTTACGATAAAAGATAATAGAATCAAATAATTTATGTGCGCTCCGTAAATTTTTACGCCCGACCCCCCTCGTGATTGATATGTTAAACACTCTTTTGCTATAATTATTTTCAGTTGTCAATTTAGGCATAAGATTACATTTTCGTAGTCTTTATAGTCCGAAAATTATGTGGTGTGCCTTTACTTCGAAAAAATTACAGGGGATTTTACAAGAAAAGATGTAACTTATTTCAAATTACAAACTTTAAGCAGCAACCCAAAACCCTTAGAAAGGACGCAAAAAGGGGATAAAAACAATTTATGTCTAAACACATTTATAATTGCACAGTACGTCATAAAAGCGCCGTTCACGGTTATTATAAAAGTAGCATAAAAAAAAGAATTTTTGACAAGCATTTTCGTTTCGAATGCTATCCCAATGTCTAATGCTACAATCTACATTCGTTTCGAATCTTCCGAATGTCAATGTCATCCACTGCCAACTTCACGGACCCCTATCCTTTGTAATTTGGTATTTTAAAGTGTAAAAAAAAGTACTATTATTGGATTATTTTTGTTTCACTTTTAGTCCATATTTTGTAGACAACGTACCTGTTTTCGTAGTTACGAATTCGTGCTTCGCAGTTTATTGTACCGTAGGAAATAATACTCTCTAATATTCTCGACTGTTTTAATTCTCGCGTCAGTCTGTTCGAGAAAATAAAACCATTGTAAATATAAACAAATCTACGGCACAAACAAGTGAAATTATAGCTATGTGTATGCTTCACTTTGCCAGTCTTAATAGGCTTTAATGAAATGCAGTCATAAATCATCTGGCATTTATGGGCATAAATTACAAATTTAACGCAACATTATGCTAATTTTGTGCAAGGTGAACAAAAACTAACAACCTTTTTTGATGGGCTTAAAATGACACCAATACAGACGACTTCTCAGATTTTGATGGTAGAGGAAAACACTAGGCGCTCCTCTAGGCATTCTTTTACCAATGCAGTATGTTCTTTTTGCCCAGTTTTCCTAGAAGAAACTACTAGGGCCTCTACTTACTTGTGAAGCAATTAACCTTATCACTATTCAAATACATACGTTTCAAATTTTAACGCCTACGTAAACAATAATTTCCGCATTTTCAACAAATGATTGATAAGGAAAGAAAATTCTTTTCTTAAGTTGATTCCGTCTGTTAGGTCTACATAATATACTGGTTTATTTAAGAAAGTAAAATACTATCTTATATTCGATTAAATAGCTACTTTAAAAGACCTCTTCTCATTAACCGCTAGAACTGTAGTATCATTATAAGGTCCTCTCACAAGTTTGTTCAAATGACGACACTGGACCCTTTTGTGTGTTTGTGGGGGTGGGGGGGGGGGAGCACTACAGCTAAAAATTGAAATACATTTAAAATACTTTATGTCAAGACCCGCTCGATAGATCTTTATCAACCTTGGCCTGTAACATTATTATATTAAGGTTATGTCCCGGTTTTATAAAAATGGGGGCACTTGGCCCCTTTAAAGGACCACTAGAGCTAAAATAAGAAATACCTTTTGACTTCTTCTCATGAACTGCTGTATGGATCGTCATGAAACATGGCTTGTAGCATCATTATAATGTCTTCTCCCAATTTTGTTCAAATGGGGGCAGTCAGTCCCTTTTACGGGCCGATGAGCCTAAAAATAAAAATACCTTTAAACGATTTCTTCTTTTGAGCCGCTCTATCGACCTTCAAATCTGGTCTGTAGCATCATTATAAGGTCCTCTCCCAGTTATGTTCAAATGGGGACGAGTGGCTCCTTTTATAGGCTACCAGAGCTAAATATAAAAAAAATGCCTTTAAATGACTGCTTCTCGTGAACTGCTAGATGGATCTTCATCAAACTTGATTTGTAGCATCATTAGAAGGCCCTTCACTAATTGTTCAATTTGGGGCACTTGGCCATTTTTAAGGGCTGCTATAGTTAAGAATAGAAATACCTTTAAATAACATCATCTCAATAATTGCTTGATGGATCTTCATCAAACTTGATTTGTAGCATCATTAGAAGGCCCTTCACTAATTGTTCAATTTGGGGCACTTGGCCATTTTTAAGGGCTGCTATAGTTAAGAATAGAAATACCTTTAAATAACATCATCTCAATAATTGCTTGATGGATCTTCATCAAACTTGATTTGTAGCATCATTAGAAGGCCCTTCACTAATTGTTCAATTTGGGGCACTTGGCCATTTTTAAGGGCTGCTATAGTTAAGAATAGAAATACCTTTAAATAACATCATCTCAATAATTGCTTGATGGATCTACATCAAACCTGATCTGGAGCATCATTATAGCGTCACTTTTAGGGGTCACTGGAGCTAAAAATAGAAATAGGGGCTGTTATAAGACTTCTTCTGATGAACCGCTTGATGGATCTTGGCCTGTAGCATCATTATAAGGTCCACTCCCAATTTTATTCAAACGGGGGCAGTTAGCAGTTAAAGGGGCTGCTACAGCTAAAATAAGAAATACCTTTAAATGACTTCTTCTCGTGAACTCATGAAAAACTATATAGATCTTCATCAAACTTGGTCTGCAGATCATTATAACGTCCTCTCAAATTTATTTAAACGGGGGCAATTGGCTCCTTTTAGGGGCCGCTAAAGCCTAAAAATAAAAATATCTTTTAACGACTACTTCTCATGCACCGCTCGTTGGATCTTCATCAAACTTGGTCTGTAGCATAAGGTCTCCAAAAAAATGTTCAGTTGGTTGTCGCTTGGTCCGTTTTAGGGGCGGCTAGAGTTAAAAATAGAAATACCACGTGAACCGTTAGATGGATCTTTATTGTAGCATTATTATAACGTCCTTTAACAAATTTGTTGAACTAGAGACACTTGGCGCTTTTTCGGGGTTGCTAGAGCTAAAAATAGAAATACCTTTATATTACTTCTTCTTATGAACTGCTTGATGTGTCCTCATCAAACCTTATCTGGAGCATCATTATAAGGTCCTTTGCCCAATTTGTTGTTTCAATGGGGGCACTTGGCCCATTTTAGGAGCTTAAAATAGAAATGTATTTAAATGACTTTTTCTTCTCATAAACCGTTTGACTGATCTTCATCAAACTTGGTCTTATCATTATAAAGTCTACTGCCAAATTGTTCAAATCGGGGCACTTGTGCCCTTTTAGGGGCAACTAGAAAATAAGATAGAAATACTTTTGAATTATTTCTTCTGATGGTTATGCGCTTTTGGTGCGTGACAGCAAAAGATAGAAAAAAAAACTTTAAATATTTTATTCAATGAACAGCTTAAAAGATTTTCACCAAACAAGAATCTAAGTTGGTTAAGATGGTTAAGGTTCTCTTTATGTGAGCGACTTAGGACCATTTGGGCCTCTTGTTTATATATTCCATTGCCAAGAGTATAATCCATGTATATTTATTCTAATTTGAATAATTTTGTATTTATATGTGTCCGTTAAGTTTGTTCACCAGTTATCTACAATACTGAAAAAAGTAGTGTTATTACAAGTGTAAGTATTATCTGCTTCCGGAATAAAAGAGGATCTTCCGGTCTGTCCCTCTTTTTTGCCGCTATACGGAGTTTTTACTGGTGAAAATCACAGCAAAAATTGAAGAAAGCGCAGACCACAGCAACAGAAAATCAAAATTTGTTCGTACGTACGAACAAAATTCCAAATAAAATTTACAAATTCTTGTTCATTTCTCACATTTTAAAATGCAATTTGGAATTTTGTTCGTAACGTACGTACAAATCCGGCTGTTCGTACGTACGAACAATAATCCATATTCCGTATTATTTTTCAGTTCTGACATGCTGTTCAAACAGCTCAGATTTGTTCGTACGTCCGAACAAAATTCCAAAATAGCTTTAAAATTTCTTTTTCATTTCTCACTATCATTTGTCATACGTATGAACAGCCTGGATTTGTTCGTACGTACGAACAAATGAGAAAACTGAAAAAGAATTTATTCTGAAAAAAATGCAATCTGGAATTTTGTTCGTACGTACGAACAAATCCTGTCCATATTATTTTTCAATTCTGATATTCTGTTCAAACAGCCCAGATTTGTTCGTACGTCCGAACAAAATTCCAAATAGCTTTAAAATTTCTTTTCATTTCTCACTATCATTTGTTCATACGTATGAACACCTGGATTTGTTCGTACGTACGAACAAATGAGAGAACCGAAAAAGAATTATTCTTAAAAAAATGCAATTTGGAATTTTGTTCGTACGTACAACAAATCCGTCCATATTATTTTTTAAAATTTTGATATTTTGTTCGACAAAGAATTTTTTCCCTTTAAAAAAATCAATTTGGAATTTTTGTTCTTTACTTTACGAACAAACCCTGTCCATTATTTTTAAAATTCTGATATTCTTTCAAAACAGCCCTTTTTGGGTTTGGGCCCGACGAACAAAATTCCAAACTGCTTTAAAAATTTTTTTTCTTTTCTCACACCCATTTTTTTTTGGGTATGTACGAACAAATGAGAGAACTGAAAAAGAATTTATTTTTAAAAAAATGAAAAATTTGGGAAATTTTGTTCGTACTACGAAAAATCGTGCCATTTTTTTTTCAATTCTGATATTCTTTTCCCAAACAGCCCGATTTGTTGGGGAGGGAACAAACAAAATTCCAAATGCTTAAAAAAATTTTTTTTCTTTTCTCACTATCATTTTTTTCGTATGAACGAACACCCCTGGATTTTTCGTACGTACGAACAAATGGGGAAACAAAAAAGAATTTATTTTTAAAAAAAAAAATGCAATTTGGAATTTTTTTTTCGGATTACAAAAAATCCGCCCAAATTATTTTTCAATTCAAAATTTTTCTGTTCGAACAAACCCCTTGCCCAAAATTATTTTTCAATTTTTGATAATCGTTCGAACCGGGCCCAGTTTTGTTGGGAGGGAACAACAAAATTCCAAACTGTTTTTAAAAAAAATTATTTTCTTTTCCCCACTATCTTTTTTTAAATACTACAAACAAATGAAAAAAACGGGAAAAAGAATTTATTCTTAAAAAAATGCAATTTGGAATTTTGTTGAAACGTACGAACAAATCCTGCCCCATATTATTTTTAAATTTTCTAAATATTCGGTTCGAACGGGGCCCAAATTTTGGGCCGTACGTACGAACAAAATTCAAAAACTGTTTAAAAAAATTTTTTTTTCGTTCAAAACCCCTTTTTTTTGTTCTAATAAGGCCCCCGAAATTTGTTGGGACGCAACAAATGAAGAACTAAAAAAGAAAACTTTAAAAAAAAAAATCAATTTGGAATTTTTTTCCATATTTTAAGAAAAATTTTTCCCAAAATTGTAAAAAATTCTTTTTCATTTCTCATAAACTTTTTGTTCTTATGTACGAAAAAATAAAGAAAAAGAAAAAAAAATTTTAAATTTTTTAAAAAAAAAATCCCTTTGGGGAATTTTTTCTGTTTGCCTGGATTTTTTTGGGACGCATTTGAAAAAATTCCAAATATAAACAAATGTAAAACTGAAAAAAGAATCTGTATACATTTGGAATTTTGTTCTTTTATGGACAAATGCCACTTAATATTTTTTTGGGCAAAAAAACAAATATCCCCTAAAAATTTCAACACATTTTTAATCTATTTATTTTAAAAAAAAATAAAAAACCCAAATACTTAAAACCCTAAAAAATATAACACAAAAATCTAACAAAATAAAAAAGAGTGCCAGAAGGGAAAACAAATAACGCCCGTCAAAAAGCAAATTTCTTTACACAACCCCTTTGTTTTTTCCCAAAGGGAAAATTTTAAATTTTGGGTAGTGATTTTGAAATTTCTTTTGTTTTTTCTTAATCAATAAAAAAACTCCTTACCAGTAGAAAACCCTTAAAAAACACCAAAAAATTTGAAAGTACCCATCTATTTGTCCCACAAAAAAAGTGGTCTTGGTTTTTTCCCTAGGGTAAAAATTATAAAAAAGTTACAATATAAGTTTTTTTAAAGGGTAACAACTAAGGGAATTTTTAATCAAAAAAAAAAAAAAAAAAAAAAAAAAAAAAAAAAAATTGTAATCCCAAAAAAAATTTTTTAACCGGGTAAGATTGGTCAAAAAAACACCTCAAAATTGGATGTAGCATGAAATTTGTACAAAACAGAAAATTGGTCTCGATTTTTCGCAAACGACTAGAAATGAAGAATTACAATATAAGCTTTTTAATTTAACAAAAAGGAAGTAATTCAAAAAAAAAGGAACGCGCATGACACCCCTCTCATGATGGGTAAAATTTGGGCCAAGTGCCATCAAAATCCCTCCTTGCATGAAGAAGAAATGCTTCGGAAAAAAAGTCTTTCCCTTTGTACGGCCCCTTTCCCCTCTAAGTTGACCTTGCCCCTTAGACCTGGGGACCTGGTTTTTTGCACATAAACACCCGGGCCATGGGGGTGAACATTTGACAATTATACCCAAAATCCCTCTAACATGAAGAAGACTCGTGTCATGATGAAAAACCCAATTTTTCCCAAAATTTAAACAAAATCCCCCATGAATAAAGAAGAAATGCCCGGACAAAGCCCATTTTTTTAAAATTTGACCTTTGCCCCTTTAAGTGGGCCCCTTACCTTAGCCCAAAGGGAACGGTTTTTGTGCATGACCCCGTCTCGGGAGGTGAACAACTTTTGGCCAATTTTTTCATAAAAATTTCCCCCCGGGAAATGTAGAAGATCAATGCCCGGGACAAATCTGGGGACCCCGCCCCCCACCAGGGGGGTTCCCATAAACCTTCTGGGGGCAAACGGCGTAAAAAAGGTTTTTGCCAAAGAAAAACAAGAGAAACCAAAAAGCGGGGGGCAATAACCCCGAAAAAAAAGAAAACATACCTTGACCCCAAATGTGACCTTGCCCTTAAAAAAAAACCCATCCCAAACATGTGTTTCGTAACATCGTCTAAATGGGGGTGAACATTTGTGCCAATTTTTTTAAAAAATCCTTCAAGCATTTCGGGATTAAAAGAGGGGGCCACAAACGGGGGCATATGCCCTCTGACCCCAAAAGTTGCCCTTTGACCTTGAAGGACCACTGAAACATTCTCTGCATTCGTCTCGATTTTGGTGAACTTTTTGGGCTAAGTAGGGTTTTGAGTAAAATTTATTTTCAAATCCCTTGAAAACGACAGAAAAGGGCAACACCTTTGACTTTTAAGTGGGATCTTCCCTTTGGGTCAAAGGGGTTTAAGGTGCCCGGGGGTTTTAAAAACCTCATGACTTTTAAGGGGGCCAAAAATTTTTCAAAAAATTTAAAAAACCAAGTAAGGGCGATAAAACACACCCTTTTAAAAAAATTAACCCAAGTAACAAGGAGGGGGATCTTGGGCATATTTATCGCCCTCTTTGAGGAAAATTTTTGCCAAAAATTTTTGGGGGAGGGGGGGGGGCAGGATAATAAAAAGGGGCACATCGGGGGAAACTGGGCGGCCACGGGGTTTTTTTAATTTTCCAAGTGTGGGGGAAAGATATTGAACAAAAAGCTTTAGACTTTTAAAAAATACTAAGAAATATTTTAATAAATAGGGAACATATTTTTTTTGTGACAAATTATAAAATTTTTACACAGGAAAAAAGTAAAAGGGTTAAAAAATTACATGAAACCACTACAAAAAAAAAAAGGGGTTTTAAAAACCTAAAAACCCATCTTTTTTTTAAATTTAATAAATTTTGCCCCCAAACGGGATTGGCCAGTTCAAAAAGGGAACCGAGATTTTAAGGTAATACAAGTTGGTGAAATTTTTGGGTTTAAAAAAAAATCAAAAATAAAAACCACTATCGTGCAGACAAAAAATTTGTTGCCCGGACAGACCCCCTGAAACGCACGGACTAAACGACGGACGGGGGTTGATCACAAAAGTTTCCCCTTTGTCACTATTGACGGGTGAGCAAAAAAAAGGGATCGGCCAAAGAAAACAGAGCACCGCAATGCGGGCAAAAAAACAAAAAAAAGGGAAAAATGACCTTGGACCCCCAAAGTGGCCCTTTTGACCTTAAAGCGACCCATCTAAAAAAAGTCATTTCAAGGTATTTCCTTTTTCGGGCCCCCAAAAGGAGCCCAAGGGCCCCCCTTTTAAAAAAACTTGAAAAAAGACCTTATAGGATTCTACAGATCAGGTTGATGAAAATCCATCGAACAATTTTATGAGAAAGTTGTTTAAAAAAGGTTTAAAAAAAAAAACTTCTTTGTTTTCTCCCGCAGGCCCCAAAAAGGGGGCCCAAAAGGCCCCCCCATTTGAAAAAAAAATTTTGGGAAGGACCATATTAAAAGAGATGCTACTGATCAAGTTTTTATAAAATCAAACAAGCGTTTGTGAAAGAATCCTTTTAAAAAATATTTCTATTTTAAAACTCAAAACCCCTTAAAAGGGGCCCAAGTGCCCCCCTTCGAACAAACTTGTTTGAGGACCATATTATTGCTAAAGCTAATTTTTATGAAGATCAAACCACATTCAAAAAGTCATTTAAAAGTATTTTTCGGGATGAAAATCCATTTGGCAAATTTATATTTTTTAAAAAACCTCCCAAACCCTTATAACGTTTTCCCCTTTGATATACCCCGCGGGCCCCCCGTAAAACGCTGTATGGCCTTGGGGCCCCCCAAATTGTACCCGGGGAAAAAATTATAAAAAAAAAAAAAAAAAAAAAAAAAAAAAAAAAAATCCGCGGGTGTTCTTTTTTTGATCCAAAAACGTTAAAAACCACAAGTTCCTGGTATTTTAAAAAACCTTTTCCATGCAACTGTCACAAAAATCAACATATATATTTTTTCCCTTTCAAATAAATTTTAAAAAATAAACTTTTTTATCAAACAAACTACTTAAAGCCAAAAAAAACCCCATTTAAAAAATATTTTTCATTTTTTTCAAAAGTAAAAGCATTAACCTAAGAAAGAACTAAAATGTCAACTTGCAAAACCACAAAAAATGAAAAGTCCAAACTAAAACAATTTAAACTATTTAAAAATCAAAGGCATCTGAATAAGGGGAAGGAATCCATCACCAAAAGGGCCCCTTTTTTTATAAAGCTTTTTTGCTGCGACCCTGTTTTTGGTGGGTTTTTTCCCATATGAAAAGAAGTTTTTGAGGCGAATCGGGGCCCTAACACTTCTTACCCTTCAGGACTTTGGGTTTTACTAGAATCAGTTTATAGGAAATTTTAACACTAATCCCACGGGCCCAACATGTCAAGCCCCCCAGCTTCAAAAGGACAGGGGTTTCACAGACACCCGTCTCATTTAAAGGGAAAAATTTTTTTGCCCCAAAAAAAAAATGGGGGCAAAAAGGTTTCAAAATACTTTTTCCCGTACCCTAGTAACACAAAAGGGGAAATAAAACTTTTTTAAAAAAAACTAAGTCCACACAAAAATCCCTACCCTAGAGATAGGTCTAAATACACCCAAAATTGGGGTAACAGCCCAAATTTAAATACAAAAAAGTGGGCTTGGGGTTTTTTCCCCCACACCAGTAATAAAAAAGTTCAATAAAAGCTATTTAAAAGTAACAAAAAAGGAAAATTTAAATTTTAGGGTTTTTGCACAAGACACTCCATCTCATGTGGTAACAATTGGGGGCCAAGTTACATCAAAATTTCCCCTATCGAAAAGAAAATTTCTCAGAACTTTTACCTAAAGTTTGACCTTGGGCCTTTTTAGTTTAGACCAAGGGGCCTGGTTTTTTGTGCATGAAAACCGTCCCCATGGTTTTGGGGAAAATTTTTGCCAAGTTACTTTAAAATCCCTCCAGGGATGAAAAGAAAAATAATGCCCGGACATCATTTAAATTTAATTTTAAAACCCTTTTACCTCCCCAAGGGGTGAAACCCTTTACCTTTTGGGGATAGGGAAACCCGCATTTGCGCTTTACCTCCGTCCACGAGGAACATTCATGCCAAATTTAAAAAGAGATTGGGTCCCCCGCATATCAAATTAAAGCCCCACAAACCAATCCCGACGGGCGGACGGGAAACCCCACAACCACCTTTCACAGAAAGGGGCCCTTGGGGCACTACTTTTCTTCCGCCCAAACGGGCTCGCAAAAATGAAGATATAAAAATTTTTTTGGCCCCGTACATCGGGCACAGGAAAGTCGTACCCTATTTTAGAACAGAAGTAACTGCAGCTGAATTAAAAATCACTGGACCAGCATATGAAATGAGTGTTTTGTTGGGCTTTTTGTGGGGGGAAAGCCCATAAAGTCTTTTTCTTACAATTTTTAAAAACTGGAACAGTTCAATATTTTTTACTTTCCTCAGATTCACCAAACCCAAACCCGGGCCTAAAGAAATTTAACAAAAGTAAACAAAAAAACTAAAAAAAACAAAAATTTTTACTTAGGAAAATTTTTTTTTTCATTGGGGAACTTCCCGAACCTCAAAAAGAGTGAGGGGGGGGTGAATGTGGGGGGTTTTAAAGGGGGAATCGCCCCAAAAAGGGTCATATACGAAGATTCCCTTTCAAAAAATTTTCGGTTTTTTTTCAGAATGTTTCTGATTAATTTTTAAAATTTTCATAACTTTCATGTTAATGATATTTAAATCACTGCAAACCTTAGGTTTTTGTGGCCCTAGAGGGTTTTAAAAAGCTTTTCATTTGATTTTACGGGGGGACCCTAGTTTTTGAAACCCAAAAATGACCCCCAGATCCGAACTTGGCCTAGGGGGTCATCAAGATAAACATTTTGACCATTTTCCAAAGAAGGGCAAAAAGTGGCCCCCTAGAAAAACAGTAGAGTGTTTTAAAAATATTTTTTCCATTTGGGCCTGGACCTTTTTTTTTAAATCCCGATGACCCAAAATTGAACTCTCCAAGTTTTTTTTTTGGGGGAAATCCGACCCAAATTTCCCTTAAAATTTGGGCCCCAAAAATGGTCCCTCCATTGGCACAAGGGGCGGACGACAGACACAGGGCGATCACAAAAGCCACCTTGGGGCACTTTTTGTGCCTGGAAGCAAAAATCTGGTGGGTTCAGCTTCAAACTGCCTTTTTAAAAAGTCTCTTGGGCAATTTAATTTTTTGAAAGTTACTGCAAAAAAATGAATCAAACAAAGCACAGGGGTTGAAACATTTATAGGCCTCTCCCACCTACTTTGGGTTTAAATGAAGGGAAGACTTTTCCTTCTACCAAAAACTTTTTCCTGGACTTTGGGTAAATTGAGCCTATTTACTGTTTAAAGATAAACTCAAACCCTTTAAATTTTTATCAACTTTTAATTTTATTAAGGCCAAAGTAAAAATATGTTGGGGGTTTGCGGGGGCCCAACCCACCCACTTAAAAAGCGCGCCCCCAAAAGTTTTTATTTGGGCCATGCTGGTTTAAAATTTTTTTTAATTGCGATATGCAATCCCCCCATATTTTCCCGACATGAACAAACAACATTAAAGTAAGAAATTTAAATTGTACTATTTAAAAATTTTTTCCCTTTATACACAAATTTAAAAATTGGGGCCCTTTTTTTTCAAAGAAATATTCTGTAAGAAACATCAATTATAACTGGGAAACGATAATCCCCCCACCAAAAAAAATATTTTTAAAAATTTCCACCTACATGTACCCACCCCAACTTTAAAAATAGGGTCGGGGGGCAGCAAACAATTTTAAAAAAGTGGCCTAAATCTGAGGGAAATTAGGGCACTAATGCGGTTTACTGTCACTGAATGCTTGTCGGGGTTTTTAAAATGTCTATTTTAAATAAAACTTTTACAAGACAGCATTTTTTTAAAGTTAAATTTTAAGGTGCCCGAGACAAAATTTAAACCTTTTTTCTAAGATTAAGACTCCCCGGCGGAAAAATGCCGCAAAGGGAAGTATAATTTGCTTTGTGTCTGCAGTATCTATTATCTGTTTTTTCCAAAAAAAATGCTTTGGGAAAAATGTCAATTTCCTGAAAAATAAAACCAAAAAAACGTGGCAATTTCTAGGAAAACCAGTTTTTCAATTTAAAACGGGCAAACAGGGTTTTTTAAACAAGAGGGCCCCGATGACCCAGGCCGTCACCCCCGAGAAACACAACCAAACAGGGTAAACATGTTTTAAACCCATGGGTTTTTACGGAAAAAAAAAATTTTGGCCAATTTTCATTTGGATTGGACCCAAAAAAGTCCTCCTGATTTTTAAAAAAGTATTTTTTTTTAAGACCAAATGGAAACCAAATTTTTGACCCCAAAATAACCCATATTCAAAAATTTACCCAGATGTGATCAGGCAAACCCTTCTGACCCAAAATTTTATTAAAATCAAAAAAAAAATACAGCCTCAAAAACATACACAAAGTGTTTCTTTTTTTTTGACCTTCAATGACCCATTTTCGAAATCATCAATTTCATCAAGGGGAATCATTTTTACCCAAAGTTTTAAGGGGGAAAAAAAATGAACTGAAAAAACTGCCTCCTTTGCAACACAAGGTTTTTCCTTTGATTTGTTCCCCGTACCTACTTTTTTTACCCCCGATGAAACCCCTATTTAAAATCAAAACCCAGATTTCCCTTAAGGCAACATTCTGAACCCTATTTTAAGGATTCAAATTAAAAATACAAACCCCCCTAAGGGATAACAAAGTTTTTTCCCTTTATTTTTCCTAGTGACCTACTTTCTGACCCCCCAAAGAAACCCTTTTTGAACTTTATCTAGATTTTCATCAAACAATCTTTTGGGAAACCAAAATTTTATGACGATAAAAAAAAAATTTTAAAAATATTCCCCCTTTGGAAAACACATTTTTTTTTTTATTTTATCAAGTGCCCCACTTTTTGACCCCCAAAGACCCATATTCCCAAAAAATTCCCATCCCAGGTTTTTTCCCCTAGGCTTTAAATTTTGACCAAATTCATCGAACAATTTAAAAATCCAAACCTGTACGCAATTTTAATGTGTTTCATTAATTTATTGCGCCTTATTCTTCTGGGGTGTATTTAAATTAACGCAGTTCATAACCCATTTTAGGGGAAATTTCTTATACTTTCAAACTTTTTTCATTATTTTTAGAACTTTTCAAAGCCCCCTGTGGGCCAATTTCCCCCATTTTGAATGAACTAATTTTTAAAAAAGCCCAATTTTTTCCTGAATCATTGGGCTTTATCTTTCCAACTAGCAGTAAATTTTTTTTAAAGCAAGGGGTAAAAAGGGTTTTTTCACAAAAGGTTTTAAAAACTAAAAAAACCTTTAAACCAAAAATCCCCCTTTGCGTCAGTCGTTAACCAACTAAAAGAAAATTGGATTAAACCACAGTTTGCTTTCAATTTTACTTTTTAAAACTTTGGGGGGAACAGCAAAAAGACCTTTTTAATAACTTACCTGAGTTTAAATATATATAAACATTTTAAAAAAAAATTCCGGTTTTTAAATTGCTTGAATTATTTGAAAAAAAAACTGGAAAAAAGGTTTTTATAACTTAAAACAGTTACACCCCCATTTTAGTTTACTCGGGGAATTTTGAGAACTAACCAGAAAAAATTATTAAAACCAAAAAAAGGGGCATGGAGGATATTAAATAAATAGAAAAAATTCCTTTTTAAAATACCCCACTATTTAGTTATCATGAACACCTGACCCATACACTTTTAAACGGGCCGTATTGGGTGGCCTCGGACTCAATTTTTAAATAATTAGCGTTGGCACGGTAACCGAAAGGGGCCGAGGCGAATCCCCCGTCCCCCGCACATTTTTCCCCTGAAAAAGGGACATCTGGGGCTCGCCGGGATTTTCACCCCTTGGGGCCCATGCGGGCGAAACAAATTTACTGGGGTTGCCCTCTGAATTTTGGGGTTTTCTCCCGGGGGCAACACTGGGCCCGAGTGTCAAGTCCCTTTAATAAGAGGGAAAATGTGGGAGCGGTTCTTTTTTAGGGTTTGGGCCCCAAGCCAATTAATAGAACTTGGCAAAGGTAAGCCGAAGTCCCTAGGGCAACCCGGGCGGGCTGCCATTTTTTCCCGAACTGTTACACAAAAAACCTTTAATTTCCCCTCATACCCCAAACTCAAACACAGCACCACTCACTCTTTTTTCCCCCACTAAAATTTCTTTTCCGCTTCTTTTAATACTCTCCCCAACACATCCAACTAGTCCCAGCCTAAATACTTTTATCCCTGTTTTCTCAATTCTCGGGGGGCCAAAGGGGGTTTTTTTTTATTCCCCAAAAAAATTAAAAAACCTTTTTTAAAAACAGAATTTTGGGGGGGGGTTTTTTAAAAATTTAAATTGCTTTTTAGATGGGTCATAAAAAAGTTTTCAAATTAAACCCATTTAATTATTTTTTTTTCCCGTATTTGATATCCCAAACCCCAGAAAAAGGACCCCCGATTCTCGTATTCCCCTTTGGGCAAATTAAAGTTTTTAGAAATTAAAACATTTAAAAATTTTTATTGTGGTTTTTTAAAAAATAAATTCCGAAATAAATACATCAAGAAAATTACAAAAAATTGGGATAATCAAACTAATTTATGGCAAATTTGCAACACCAACCCAAAAAAAAAAAGATTTATTTGAAAATTGAGGAAAAAACGGTAGTTTCCCTCAGTAGGGATTCAAATCACTTTAAATTTTTTAGTTTGTCATTTTTTTCCTTTCCGTCCAAAACCCAAAGGGACGGGGCCAGCGTATATTTTTTTTGTTTAAAAAAAAAAAATTCGGGGTTTTTTTCCAAAACAAATTACTTTAAATAATCTATGTTAGTCAAATGAAAAAAATATCGATGACAAAAATCCGGGCACAGTATCATAAAAAAACAGGAAAACAAAAAAAATAGATACTGTGACGGAATTTTTTTTTATTTTCCCAACATAAAAAAGGTTTTAATTTTGGGAAAAAAGGGGTTTTTTTTTAAAAAAAATAAAATACCCCGGCCCCTGCAAAAAACAAAAAATTTTAAAAAAATTTACAACCAAAAAAAAAACGAGAATATGAAAAAACCCGAGAATACAGAAAAAAGGGGTACACTTTGATTTAAAAATATTTAAGATAAATTCTTTTTCCTTTCCAAGCTGCCCCAGGGAAACAATCCTTTCCACCCAAAACCAAAAACGGAAAAATCTGCAGCCCTAGGGGTTTTAAACAAAACTAACAAAAACCCCCCCGGGGGTTTTGAATTTGGGTGCTTCATTTTTTGTACACGGGGGGGCCCGGGGTTAATCATCGCTAAAATTTCTTTAAAATTTTAGTATCTACCGACTATTTAAAAAGAAAGGGTTAATAAAACTTTTTAAAAAAATTGTATAAAGCTTACGAAATGTTTTTTTTTTTTAAAAAACCTACAAAAACCCCTATTTGAACTTTAAAAAAGAAATTTAACATTAAAACCCCTGACAAACCCCCAATCTTTCGTTAAGAAAAAGGACGCGTCGATTCAATTACCAGGGGTGGACCCCGACTTCTTAAATTGGGGTTTAGGTTCGAAAAGGAAAAAAGGAAACCAGTCCCCCTACAAACACACGCGTTTGTTTTTTCCCTTTTTGGGGGGGGAAATTATTGTTTCCCTTTTTTCACTGTCCGTAATTTAAACGGTAAGTTTTTTTATAGAGTCAAGTTACCAAAGCTCCCGGCCCAATTTTTAACATTACTTTCCAATAAATATTTTACAAAGTTTTTCATTTTTAATTTTGAATCGTGTTTTTTTAAAAAGTACACCATTTAGAAAAAAAAGGGCAAGGGGATCAAGCGGTTCCCGATTTATCACGATTTCAGAAAATAAAATAAAAACGGGCAACCCAAGCAAAAAACCACTAATTTCAAACCCGAACGAACCTTGCTCGGCCCCCCTATAAAACGCTTTTAAAGGGATTTGCTTTGGGAATTTTTTATATTTTTATTATTTAAAAATGTTTCAAAAACAAAAATGAGTAAAAAAAGCAATTAATTCAATTTTTTGAAATTTGGTAAAACACAAATTAAACCCACCCCCTGTATTTCCCAAATTTTTACGGTTTTTTTTTCAGTCCAAAATAAAAAAAAGAAACAATCAAGGGGAAAGAATTTTTCAAAACCCTGGGTAACATTTTAAAAGGAAAAATTTTTCCGTTACACTTCAGCTACAGGCTCTATTAACTGTTTGTTTTATTTTGCCATTTAAATGCAGTCAAGTGAATTGTGAACCTTAAAATTTCATTATTCTTCCTGACAAAAAAGCGACAAAAAAAAAACCCCTCCTGTAAAAAGACCCTTAAAACTACACTTAAACCCGGACTTTGTTTTGGGAAACACCCATAATGAACCATTTTTCCCCATGTGTCGGGAGGGCCCAACCAATTTAAAACCCCTCCCTTTGAAACCCAAACAACAGACAATTTCACAATGCCGGATCATCGCACATTTTTTAATGGTGATTGAAACCCGTGGGCCTTTTTTTACAACAGGTGCGTGTTTGGTGGGGTTTTTTTTTTCAGGTTTTCCCACAAAACAGACCAGCATGTTGAAAAGACCTTTTTAAAACCCTTTTTTTCTTTACTGGGACCGGTTTGAAGGGGGTTTTAGGGGAAAATTTGCAAGTTCGGGGGAACAAACCCATTTTTTCCAGTGGGTTTTCTTTAAAAGGGCCCCCCAATGGTCACACGGGCTACCTCATGATTTTTAGAAAACAATCCGGGGTTTTTTTTTTCATCAAAACTCATACGGGTAGGCCAAAAAAGGGGTGAAAACCAATTTTTGTTCAGCGGGTAAATTTCCCAAACATTTTTAAAAGCAGTGGGGAACTGTTACACCCCTTATTTTGGGGGAAAACCCCGAACAATAATTTGGGAAACAGGGACCGGGGAAGGGGTTTTTATTTTCCCCAAAAACCAAACCCAAAGGGGGAATTTCCGCAACTTTTTTTTTTGAGGACAAAGAAAATAAAAAAACATCCCTTGGGGGTGGAAAATATAGAGGATGTGCAGGTAAGGGGAAATGCTTTTAATTTTAAAATTTTTTTAGCTGCCCTTTCCCGGAAGGGGTTTTGGGTAGATTGGGGGGTTTTGGGTTTTCAAGTACAAAAGAACTGGCCTTTTTTTCACCAAACATATGGAATAAAACCTTTGAAACCATCACCCAAAAAGCCTGTTGGGGGTATAGGGCCCTTTTTCCCGTTGAAAAAAACCCAGCTACTGGCCACCACCGTGTAACTGCGTGGAAAACCCCTGGCTATAAATCAACCTAGGGGGCAGAGTTTTACCTATACTGATATAGCATTTAAAAAATGGTAATAGGGCCCCTCATATTAACCCCCGATTGATAGGCGCAACGTGGGCCTTTTGGGCCAATGGCCTTCCTTTTGAAGGAATTTAAACCTGCCTGAAAAACCCCCGACTCCCTCGCATTTTAAAAATTTCGAGCAGGGTCGTGAATAATGTTCAGTTTAGTCAAGGTCTCCTCAAGAAATCAAAGTAATGATCCACGGTTAAACCTTTTGACTGCTACCCCCCGTCTTGTGCAAAGGGGTCGCAGTTTCCCAAGAGAAACTCCGGGTGAAATTTTTTGATAACACCGAAAACCTTTGTTTTGATGGAAAACCCAAAATCGCCACCACCCTTTCTTTGGGGAAAAGATGTCACGAGCTAAATGTTTTACTACAAACTGGGCAGTGGGAACCCCCCCCCGACGACATGTAATTTCAATAGTTACGAGGGATGACCCATGTTCCCGCGGGTTTAAAAGCCCCCTTTGGCCAAGGGTTTTCCTTTTATTACTAACTGCCATTCAGAAAGATCCCTCAGTGTTTGGGATTGGAAATTTTGGTTTCATATGCAGCCTTTCGAATAGGAGGAGCCGTCACGGGCTACGAGGCCCTTGCAGCTAAAAACTGTTTGGTCATGGAAACTGGGGTTTCCCCCTTTTAACAGCAACATTTTTATCTGTAAGCAAATTGGGAGAAACAAAGGAACGGGCTTTTTAATAGCCCGATAAAAAAATTAAAAAGACTTTTAAAAGCGGGGGGGGGGGGGAAATTTTTTTTTTTATTTTTTTAATTTTCTTTTTAAAAACAAAGGGAACTGTAAAAAAAAAATTTAAAACCATAAAAATGTTGTATTTTGAAATTTTAAAAAATAGCAAAAGTTTTTAACTCTTTTAAAGAAGGGAGGCGGGTGCGGTGCGGGGGTATTATCTTTTTGGATAAAAACTGCAGGGCCGCCGTTTGAACAAATTTTTGCAGGAAAAAACATAAAATTTTTTATATATTTTGCAAATAATTTTAAAGAATAATACATTTTTGTAAATAATTTATGGAAAAAATATACAGTGAACGTTTTTAAACCCTTTGATGCGGGGGTCTTAACTTTAGAAAACCAAAAAGACCGTCGCTAATTTTTCCCGTTTCGGGCTGCTGTAGAAAAAACAAGCGCCGGCCGACACAGATTTGGGCCCCCCTTTTGGGGAAGGGGGGTTTTTTTTCATCAAAATAAAAAAAACACGAAAACCAAAGGTTTTTTAAGTTTTTTTTTTTGTGATAAACAAAAAGAATATAAGGGGGCCGGGGCACTGGAAATGGCCGAGCATGGAAAATTTACCCCTATAAAAGGGAATAATATACATAACAAATGTTCTTTTAATAAAAAATATTTTTATTGACTTTTTAAAAACCTTTTTGCTAAAGAAAATGGGGCAAGGTTTTTTGAAAACTTCTATCGAAACTAAGATTTTTGGGGGTAAAATTTTCTTTGACCATGGCAGTTTTTCAGGTTTAGTTTGTGGTTTTTCTAAAGGGCCCGATTTAAAGCGCAGATTTAAAATTTACTAAAAAAAAGGGAACATTTTGATAATTTTTCCACCCCCTGGATACAATTTTCATGCGCGGATCCAGGGGTGGGGTCCGGGGGTCCAGACCCCCACCTGGGATTTTGGAATTTAATGTAAATACAATTAATTTTAATGTTATTTTGTATAAAAGTGTACTAGGACCCCCTCTGGCAGAAAGCATAGAATTTGGACCCCCTCTGACAGAAAATGCTGGATCCGCATATATCGTCTTCAGCTGTTCAGGGGTTGATAAATATTTTTCTTCTTTAATTTTTTGCTTGGTTAGAGGTTATGTATAACCTCTGAATGGTCACTGTTTGACTTAGCATACATACTGGTACTGATCATGATAAACCCGGACAGAAAATGAGGTTTTTTATCTGTCACTTTTTTATTTCTGCAAATTGTAATCAATGGTCGGTATCAAAATAAAGCCTAACATTTTCTGAAAACTTTATTTTATTCAAATTTATACTTAGTAAGCAAACTCACACAGAGTGAGACCGTGAAAGGGGTTTGTAAAACGGGGACTGTACGAACGTTGACTGATGATACATTCGACCACTTTCTCATTTACAAACTTTTCATCGTAGAATTATATTGAAATTTTCCCCAAAAAGCTGCAACAGTCATTCCTGATCAAATAATGAAAAGTGACCCGATGTCAGGCCTTCATGTGTCGACAAGTGAGCATCATCAAAAAACGCCCTCTTCCCCATATGCAGTAATTTTCGATAAATATTTTTATATAGCAAAATGTAAGTCATTTATTTATACAGAATATTTACCAATTTTGTTTTTGTTTACACTAGTTGGTGTTGTAAGTGGAACTATTAGACGGTGTGTTCAATTTTATAAATAACTGATTGCAATCAAATATTTCCAAGGTGGTCAACTTTATCATCAGTCCGGATTTATCATCAGTACCAGTGTATAGAATCTAGACAGAAAATCCCAGTTTGACTGGGCATTTTTGGTCTTGATATCATAGCAACTTCCGAATCCGATGAAATTTTCACCGCTGCCGATGCTTTACAATGCTATAGATTTAAATACCGATTGTGATATTTTAAAAAATTGGAATATAGCTGAAGATTATGTCACTGTACGAACTTGGTCACATAATTAGGGAAGAATAGTGTTAGGCAGACGGTAAAACTCAGTTTGGTAAGCTCTCCGCCCAT
>NW_026459551.1:0-11897 GCF_021730395.1 Mercenaria mercenaria
ATTCTGACGGCACGGAAGGTGAGAATCCTCACCGACCATACACTTCCAACATGGCATTTCCGCGATTTCTTTTGATCCAGTCAACAGACGAAACATTCAAAATGTCAGCCTTTCGCCATTTATAATTAAAGAAAAAACCATCGAAGGCATTGCTGGTGTACCGAATCAGTCAAAAAACTGCGAACTGGTGATCTGCTTGTTGAAGTTGAGAAAGGCTCACATTCACGAAATTTACTTTCCGTAACTTCATTTTTACAACCGGCCATGTAAGTGCATTGCACACCGTACTTTGAACACCTCAAGGGGGGTCATTCGTTGTCCTGACCTTGCAGGGGTTTCGGAGACGGAGATTGTGCAAGGCCTTTCAGATCAACATGTCACTGCTGCTAGACGTATAAAAATCAAGCGATTAGGAAAAGAAATTCACACAAATACTATTATTCTTACATTTGGCACTCCGTTTCTTCCTTCATTCGTAAAAGTTGGATACCTCATCACAAAAGTTACAACATATATTCCTAATCCTCTTCAATGCTATTATTTGCTTTAAGTTTGGGCACAATGAGAAAAACTGCAAAGGCGATTACAGTTGCCCAAAATGCGGACAGGATGGACATTCTCATGACCACGACACTTGTAGTCGTCCATTGCGTTGTGTGAACTGCAACGAGCCACATTCAGCAAGTCTCGTGATTGCAAGACATGGAAAATCGAAAAGGAGGTTCTTCATGTCAAATCACACAGGGCATTGGATTTCCAGAAGCAAGACAAATTGCAATGCCAAATTTACATCTCCAACACTCGTACAAACTTATTCATCAATAACTAAAATCTGTCTCTAGCAAATCAACACAGTGCATTGATGCCTGTACTCAAACAGATTCAGTGGACTGTCAACAAAATCCAACTCAAACTTCTGTACCAAATGAAAGCCTAAAGTACCAGCAAAACCTTCAGAGGCATCTCAACTTCAAAGGGCAGCTGCTAAACCAACACTGCCACCAGCTATACAAAATGTTCCTAAGTATTCAGGTACGCCGTCGTCACGACAAAACGTTTCGTCAAACACTAATCAACGTGGGGTGAGTCAAACACCCAAACAAAAAATTGACTTGAGAACTGATGGGTTTGGAAAGGGATCAAATGATCCCATACAAACCCATAACCCGGTTCCCTCATGATATGAACCGGTTAACAGGGAAGATGATGACGATCCGCCATTATCTGCCCCGCCCAGTTTAACCAGCACAAAGGAGGGGAAAATCAAAAGGTTCCCTCCTGAGTCAATGCAACACTAATAATTTGATTTTCCAGTCGTTTAATTTTTATTTGCCATTGTAAATGGAAAGTAAAATTATCCAGTGGAATTGCCGTGGACTTAAAGCAAATTATAATGAAATTCTCCTTCTCTTATCAAAATATAATCCTTCACTTATGTGCCTTAGTGAAACATTTTTAAAGGAACGGACCAAATAGCTTTCAAAAATTATTCAGTGTATAACTTCATAAAACACTAACACTGATAGGGCGTCTGGTGGTACATCTATTATTATTAATAATGCATGTCCGCACAGACAAATTGTTCTAAATACAAGTATCCAATCAGTTGCAATAAACGTAACATTACATCGACGATTACTATCTGTTCGATTTACATACCTCCCAAATATAAACTAAATCTTGAAGAACTTGATGATCTTATAAAACAATTACCACAACCATTTTTGCTTATGGGAGATTTTAATGGTCATCATGAATTCTGGGGCTGTTCTGACAGCAACACTAGGTCAAATTATTGAAACTTTATATTGAAAGAAATGCCCTCTGTTTATTAATGATCAATCCAAAACGTATCTTCATCCTGCAACAGGTAACTTTTCTCGCTTGATTGACAATTTGTCAACCGAACATCTTTCTTGATTTGAATGGAAAGTACTGGATGATTTGCATGGTAGTGACCATTTTCCAATTATTATTTCAATACTTCTAATCTGCCATCAGACCACCCTTCATATTTCAAATTTAATAAAGCTGATTGGAAGCAATTTGAAACGCTATGTAAAAATGATTTGACTTTGGAGAATTTTACTAATTTTATGATCCTATTGATCGGTTTTCAGTTTTCTGTCCGATATTGCTGACAAGTCCATTCCTAAAACTTCAAGAAATGGTAAACATAAAAATAAGCCTGGTATAATGATGATTGTAAGACTGCTGTTCGAAAACGTAGAGCGGCCATTAAAAAGTTCAATATACGGCCGACGAAAGAAAACTTACAATCAGTTAGATTCATGAGAGCAAAAGCTCGCAGAACTATAAAACAAGCAAGAAAAAATCATGGCATTCATACGTTTCAAAAACTTAATTCTAGGTCATCGGTTAAAAAGTCTGGGAAATGATTCGCAAAATAAGTGGAAAAGGAAAATCTTCAAATGTTTCCCATCTACAAAGACAGACCAGTCTATTGCATCTAGCAAGGAGGACATTGCCAATACACTTGGTAAAACTTTTTCAAAAACTCTTCATCAAACAATTATGATAAAAGGTTTCAAAACATAAAATCGACTAAAGAAAGCAAACCTTTAAATTTTGATTCAATAATGATGAAGATTATAATAAATCTTTTTCACTCACAGAATTGCTTGACGCTTTAGATAAATGTCACGATACCGCAGCTGGTCCGGACCAAATTCATTATCAACTTTTAAAACATTACCACAAGAATCATTAGACCTCCTACTTGAAATTTATAATATTACATGGAAAACTGGCATTTTTCCAGATTCCTGGAGAGAAGCTATAGTTAATCCAATACCAAAACCCGGGAAAGATAGCACTAACCCCCAGTAATTATAGACCGATTGCACTTACCAGTTGTTTATGTAAAACACTAGACGTATGATCAACTCTAGACTAGTTTGGTATCTTGAATCTCAAGGCCTAATTACAACTTTCAAAGCGGGTTTTCGCAAGCAGCGCAGCACAACTGATCATCTTGTTCGACTGGAAAATTTTATTCGTGATGCATTTGTTAAAAAAGAGCATTTAGTGTCTGTATTTTCGATTTAGAAAAGCCTATGACACTACATGGAAATATGGTATTATGAATGATCTTAACGACTTAGGTTTAAAAGGTCGTCTTCCAACATTATATCGCAATTTTTATCAGATCGCAATTTTAAAGTACGTGTTGGTTCTACCCTTTCTGACTCTTTTGAGCAAGAAACAGGGGTTCCACAAGTTCTATTTTATCTGTCACACTTTTTTAGCATCAAAATTAATATATTGTGAAATGTTTGTCACCAGGGATAGATTGTTCATTATATGTTGATGACTTTCTAATATGTTATCGTTCAAAAAATATGCGTACGATTGAACGCCAATTACAGCAGTGTTTGAACAAAGTTCAAACTTGGGCCATGGAAAATGGTTTTAAATTTTCCCAATCAAAAACTCAGTGTGTCCACTTTTGTCAATTACGGAACAACATTGTGACCCTGAGCTGTTTCTAAATGGTACAAAAATACCGTTGTTGACGAAGCAAAATTTCTTGGTGTTATCTTTGATAAAAAGCTTTCTTTTATACCACACATAAAATACCTGAAAGCCAAATGCTTGAAATCGTTGAATCTTTTAAAGGTAATTTCAAATACTGATTGGGGAGCAGATCGCAAGGTTTTGTTAAGACTGTATAGAGCTTTGATTCGATCCAAGCTAGATTACGGTTGTGTTGTTTATGGTTCAGCCAGAAAATCGTATTTTACAGATGCTGGATACTATCATAATCAAGGTCTTCGTATTGCTCTTGGCGCATTTAGAACATCGCCTGTTGAAAGCTTGTATGTTGAAGCAAACGAACCTCCCTTTATACGAGACGTGAAAAACTGTCATTGCAATATGCTCTGAGGGTAGCTGCCAACAAATCCAACCCTGCTCATAAAATCATATTTAACCCAAATACCACGATTCGTATGACAGAAAACCAAAACAAATTAAACCTTTTGGATTTCGCATGATAATTCTATGAAGGAAACAGATTTGAATTTCATGATGAAAAGTAATTTAGTTCTGAATACACACCATGGATTCTTAATTCTCCAACATTCTTTTTGATATGAAAACGCATTGAAAAAGGCTGAAACAAACCCTGAAATATTCAAGTCCAAATATAACGAAATCAAATCGGCTTACAAAGATCATTTTCCTATTTATACAGATGGTTCAAAGATGATTCAAAGGTTGGATGTGCCGCCGTTAGCCATCTGCATCAATCAAAATTACGTTTACCAAATAACGCTACAATTTTTCAGCAGAAGCAAAAGCAATTGATTTGGCCCTTAATTTTATTCAGAATATAATGAAGAAAAGTTTATCATCTTTTCCGACATCACTTTCTGTATTACAATCAATACACAACCGTAATACAGAAAATCCTCTCATTCAAAACATTCTTCTCAGGGTTCATGAACTATCTTTTAAAAAGTCCATCATATTCTGTTGGATTCCTAGTCATGTTGGTATTTATGGAAATGAAGGTGCTGATACTGCAGCAAAGAGATCACTTTCATTAAATCAATCTAAATTGAAATTACCATATACTGATTTTAGGTCAAATATCAACAAATACATTTTAACTAAATGGCAGTCCTCGTGGAACAATGCTTCGTTCAATAAACTTCGTGAAATTAAACCTACTTTAGTGAATGGCACCAAGGAAATAGATCTGTTCGCAGGGAGGAAGTTGTTCTTTCTCGTTGTCGGATAGGTCATACTCGGTTGACTCATTCGTATTTGCTGAACAATGAAGATCAACCTGAATGTATACCATGTCAAACACCACTTACTATTAAACATATTTTAATCGACTGTATAGACTTCGATCCACAGCGCAACTCATACTACATGTTGAATCTCTAAAAGAGCTGTACGAGCAAATTTCAGCCGACAAAATTTTGCAGTTTTTGAAAGAAATAGGTATATATCATAAAATCTGAACCTTATTTGATTATTAATCACCGCTTTTATACTTTTTAATGTTTGCATTTGATTTTTTACACTATTTATGTATTTACGCTTTTACTTCAATGGTTTTATTTATGCTTTGCAATTAACGTAATCCATTTAACATTTTCTCGGCGATATATGACCTTTTTGTGTCGATTCGCCGTAAAACCCAACTCATTCATTCATTCCAATATAACTTTGCATTTTTATATCTGACCTCTATCAATTTACAAGTTTCATCTTTATCATACTCATATCTAGCTTTCCTTATACAAGATTTATACTGTGACCGGGCTTCAACCATGCTTTGCCTATTTGTTTCTGTCTTATTATTCCTGTATAGATTTAAGGCCGCATGAAACAATCTGCGTTTATCATCACATTCTGTTGTGTACCATTTCTGGCCCGCGGCAACACAAATATTAGACCGTTTACTGTCTAAACTACATTTAAATAAAGGGGAGACAACTTCGTCTACAATATTGGCAAATTCATTAACACAATAATCAATATCAGTGTTGTTTACACACTCGTGAATACTTTGTTTAAATATATCAAGTTTATGTCTCGTCTCGGTAGCAGAAAGACTTTCTATATATTCGTTTGTATTTTCACAATTCCACTTATATTTATAATTCACCTTTTCGTAATGATTATCACTACATATAACTTTTAAATCCGACTTATTAAATACAAAAGTGAAATCGACCAAACAATGATCAGATAATTTATTTGGTTCCTCTACTCTGAAAAATCTAGCATATTTAAATAAATTTTGCGAGCTGATTACATAATCTACTACGCTAGACCCTCTGCTGCCAACAAATGTATACCTACCAATACTCTTGTCAACGCCAATCCGGCCATTCATAATACGTAAACCAGTTTGCTTACATAAATCCAATAAAAGTAAACCATTGTTATTTAAACGACCTACATACAAAACCTTAACCAAATCGGGACGCGGACGCGGACGCCGACGCATGGGCGAGTTCAATAGCTCTACTATTCTATGAATAGTCGAACTAAAAACTAGGTCTTCTACTACTACTATTGTTTCATGCTGAAAGTAAAAAATTGAACACTAGTTAAGGCTCCAGTTTGTAGTTATCCAAACAACAAATGGGTAGAGTGCTATATGTTAGTAGCATACATGAAGGATTGAATATATACAGATAAATACATGAGCTATAGAAGGTAAATATATACTGAAATGCATGGAACTATGTGCACTGCATGTTAGACTGATGTGAAAATTATACAGTCAGGGTATTAAAACGTATAGATAAACAGTTGATATATCTTTGATAGATTTACTTGGAACAGAAATTATATTTGTTATTTTGAATTGCGGGAACATGTGTCCGTATTAATGTTGTTGACATATACTATAAATGGCTAAATTTAAACAAAGGGGAACAACTTTTGTTAATAACTGATGCATTTAAACAAAAGGAAGGAACTTTTTTAAAAATCTGTTTAAAATATCAAATCAAATAGTTGATATATACAATTTAACTTTTTATTTAGAATCCATTCAGCATAACCAGTATTTCTTGTATACTTCAGTAACAAATTTCTGTTAGTAGTAGTATACTTCAATAAAAAGTTCTATGAGTATTTATTCAATAAAATGGCATTTTCATTTTCTTTGTTCTTGAAATATGGTAGAAAAACATGTTTTGTTTATTTGTCTGTGTACTAGAGAGCATTTGAATTAAGTATTATTGTTAACAATGCATTACTTCCACCTAAAGTAAACAATGCTTTGTATTTTTTGGCAGCCATCTTTTATTTTGGCAGCCATTTGGATTTTGTCAATAAAAATGATAGACTTATTCCGGGTATTATATTAGGATATTCTACAAATTTCCCCCATGGCATGCTTATTGCTGTTTAATGATTTCCTTAATTTTTTCATGAAATTTTGAATTATGGCGGCCATCTTGGATTTTGGCGGCCATTTTGGATTTAAGACGCTGCTTCCCACTCTTAAATGAAGAGTAATATATTTATCTACTACCATGCCAAGTTTCATGCTTTTCACAAAAAGTGCACAATTCGACCCTTTTTAGGAACGGATTTCTTGGACTATAAGTGGGTTATTATGCTTGCTAAATTTCATGTAATATTAGATTTGAACTAGACACTGACATACTCCTAGTAACCTTACAGTTCAACTAGGGCTTCAAGTTTATCGTTCGTCCGAAAAAAAAATGAATTCTATGATATTCAAAAGTATATAAGAAAGATTCATGCTTTGTGAATAGGGGCAATATAGAGATTATTTCATATTACTCGAAATAAAATGAGAACATGTACCATTCTATGTCTTTTATTTACCTCATTGTTATACTGTAAAATATTTTAAGATCATATAACACATTATGACGAACAAATGACTTAAAATTCTTGATTTCTAAATTAATGTATTCTATATCTGCCAAGGTAAATGCATCAACAGATCTGAGAAAACATTGAAAAGTTAAGTTGGCATGTTTTTGGCCGCTCTATCTTCAAGCGAGAGGAGACCAGGCGCAACCATGAGACAACAAGCGATGCGATGACCCCTAAAAACCGCAGACGGCACCCAGCACACGGACCACACCCGAATGTATGACAGTAGACCTCAGCTAACAACGGCTCCCGCACCAAAACGATGCCACAAAGCAAGTCAAGGGCTACCGCCAAACACTCAAGTGTTTAAAAAGCTGTTTAAATATAGTCTGTGCTAAAAACAAGAACGACTATATTGGCGTTATTGTCCACGAAAACGGCACGCGTTAAATATTTATGAGACAGCCCAATGCTTCAGCTAGTAAAACAAAAAAGGGACTGACTGGCGCCTACCACACAAAACACAAACTGATGCACTCCAGACACTTCACCTTGCAAGACGCAACGCAATATCACCTTTTTTTATAGTGAAGCATTACAGACAACGGACAGACAACGAATGCAACCAGGGCCTAACCAGTACCTTTGTGATGAAATTACAGACACTTCATATCGCAAGAAACAACGCAACATAGGCATCACCAACACTACAGTGAAGCACTACGGACAACGGAATGCAACCTAACTCCCATCCCATAGTAAAGCATAACAGACACTTCTTTTCAAAAAACAATCTATGCATCGCCAGTGATGCACCACAGACGAAGTGTTTTCACTTAGCAAAAACGCAAAAACAACATAGTTTTCACTAAATACTGTAGTTATTTACTACAGAAGCTTCACTACGCAAAGGCAAAGCAACCTAGGCATCACCAGAGCCTATAGTGGTACACTACAACCACTTCACAAGCAAGCAACGCAACGCAATCTAGGATTCGCCAGTACTAAAAGGACGAGATCCTAGTGACCGAAGCAACTTCAGGTCAAACCACCTTAAATAGCAAAGTCCCATCTTTTGCAATGAAAAACTTTGGTGTACTGTTTAAGACAACAATGTCCTGTGATAGGCCCGAAAAAGGGCATACTAGTTTCACAAAACTGAGCGGTCCGTGTCCATAACTGAAAGACGACAACGCTAATTACACTGAACTGTTCCGAATAAAATTCATCACACCAAACGCATAGATATAGCTCTAGTTCGGCGTCTACCGTATAAATCGCCACAAAACAATGAAAAAACCCCCAACCGGTTAGTGTTTAGAAATTTAATTAACTCGATTTTTCGCCTGATCCCCTATTCAACATTATATGAGCGACAATCCTAACATTCAAGGTATAATTACAGATTCATAAAAGTTACTTATTACAGAAATAACTGTCAGTGAGCCTTATCATATATATAGAAGCTAAGATAATAAATGAAAATAACTAAGGTAATGTAATACACAAGTTCATGTAATTTCTTTTCCTATATATTCTTTTTAAAGAGAATGTCTTACACACTAATTTAATTTCCGATATACTAAAAAAGCACACAGTTCCAGTTAAAACATTCCAACGAATGCTGTTATTTATGAACACAATACACATGAATTTAATAGATCGGGAACGATCCAAAAGTTCATTTCCAGGAAGTATCTACGGTACTTTGAAGTTCCTTCGACTTGGCTTCTATAACAGAACATTCATTCGTAACTTCTTTGAGTATGATTATAATTGGAATATCGGAGACTTCACAGTGTTGCACTACCTGAACACTGACAACTTCAGTAAATGCCATAAAAGAAATCTGTACCCTGAAAGTATAATACAAAAAGCAGCAAATCTGATACAAATTTCTCCAGAATGTCAGGTCTTCACCAAAAACTAAGTTAACCATAAAATTACTACATTAGCAACTATAGGGTGTGGCGGGAGGGTAAGTTTTATCTTTACCGAACGACGTGTAGAAGAACAGTGAGAAATCTGTCAGTCAGTTTATAATAACGGTCTATTCGCCCCTTTTAGATGCAATGTGAGAAATCTGCACGGCTTTTTTGCTTTTATATTGAACAACTGGCTGTGTTCTCGGCTCGCTGCACATGCACAAACAGTACTGTATTGATAAAACGAGAACCAGTTCAACTGAATGATAAAGGCCCATTAATCCGATTTCCTTAGCAACTAACAAAATTATTTCTCCAGAAATAAATGAAATTATTTTAAAGAAATAATTTATATTATTTCATATTACTCGAAATAAAATGAGAAAAATGTACCATTCTATGTCTTTTATTTACCTCATTGTTATTTCTGTAAAATATTTTAAGATCATATAAACATTTTGACGAACAAATGACTTAAAATTCTTGATTCTAAATTAATGTATTCTATATCTGCCAAGGTAAATGCATCAACAGATCTGAGAAAACATTGAAAAGTTAAGTTGGCATGTTTTTTGGCCCCTCTATCTTCAAGCGAGAGGAGACCAGGCGCAAGCATGAGACAACAAGCGATGCGATGACCCCTAAAAACCGCAGACGGCACCCAGCACCCGGGCCACACCCGAATGTTTGACAGTAGACCTCAGCTAACCACGGCTCCGCACCAAAACGATGCCACAAAGCAAGTCAAGGGGTACCGCCAAACACTCAGTGCTAGAAAGCTGTTTAACAAGCAACCAGGCGTCCCTCTCCTCTCGATTTATTGATTTTTCCGCACAATAATTTTTCAAAAATTTATCCCCCCAAAAAAATCAACAAAAAAAAATTCGACATTTTACAAGTTCTATTAAGCATCTCTGTAACCGAGGCAAATCTCAAGTAAAATGCAATGAATCCGCGCGAAAGAAATTATAGCGTATGCATAAAAATATAGGTAACATTCAATCCCACGGCCAGCCGATCACTCGAATCGCAATTATCACGCGGTGCTACCGAAAAATACTGTAATATTCTAACACGAATGGGCAGTTCATCCGTCTGCCAAACCTAATAGAAGCCTTAATTCAGGACCAATTTTGATTAGTCTGTAACCCTGCCTGAACGGAAACTGACGGAACAGTACGTACAGGACACACTTAGTGTATTGAGCACTTATCTCTAATAAACATAAATCAGAACCCCATTTTACCGGAAGAAAGGTTTCTGTGGCATAACAAAAATTAGTGGTGTTTGGTTTAACCGTAAATTCTTTGGGGAAACTAGGCCTTAACAAAATAATTCATTTCGGTTAAATTTTTGACGTCCCAAAAATTTGAAGGGGATAGTCATGAAAAGTTTGTTTTATCTCTTGCGCATTTTGCGTGAAAACACGGTAAACGTCAATCGTGTTAAGTACATACATAGTTTCAAATCACCAGTAAATCGTAATTTTAGATATTACTAATATTCTACCTAAATCAATCAACTTTTGACACATACAAATTTTATTTGAATTCGTGTCCAAATCGTGAAATAATTTGCATAAATTTAAACCTCTAGCATGTAAAGCGTCGGTAGCAATGAACTTTTTTTTTCCGCAAATTGCTTAAACTATTTCAAATGGTCTTTCGAATGTTTGACTCAGGTGGTGATACTGCCCATAAGAAAAAGAGGATCTTAAGGTGGTTCGCGGGGTTCCTTCCAAAATTTCAAAGTATGAGATATAAGACTGATATTAAGTCTGTATGTACTAACATATCCTGTCTTTCATTTGGAGAAAAAAGAAAATCGTTTTCCCAGTCCACATTTTCCCTTTTAAGAGCGCCACCTAGCGGCACATGTATTTTTCCAGGGAAAACGCCGTTTTTCTGTAAAAATCGCATTAAAATTAATGTTATTACATTTTTTTTCAAAATCAGAATATAGCTAAATTCAATGTTATTGTTACATGTTGCATTTTGAAAATTATTCCATTTAGAAAAATGCTTTAAATAAGAGATATCCGTAGTAGGGGTGGGAAAAAAATGGCGAAAATATTCAATGTGTTTCATGGCCGTTTAGCCGAAATAAAAAAACGCCAACGGTCAAAGTTCTTGATTTTCAAATATATTCTTCTTTAATCATTTCTGAACAAGGAAATAAATAAAAAATAGGGGGTCTTCACGGCAGATTTTTTGTAATTTACTTTTTACTTGTTTTGGTAATGTAAAAAATTTTGACGTTGATTTCGTCATTTATGGTGTTAACGTCACACAAACGTTTTGTTCATTAGTCCTTTAAAGATACATTTTTTGTATATACAGGAGATGAAAATACACAAAAAAGAGCTGTCTGATGACAGCGCGCTCCGACAAATTTGAAGAATTGATTGAAGAATGGTGTCAAAATATTTCCACGGATATTCAGACAAAAGGAAATAAATAGATTAGACAAACAATGTTCCTGGTTTTTACTTTGATTTTGATAAGTCTTTTCACTAAATGGCAAAATTTTTAGCCCAATTTTAAAGTCCAAAAAGGGCCAAATGATCAAAAAAAGTTTATTACTCTTGCCTACAGAGGGAAATCATAATGATAAACAAGTTTCAAAGTTTAA
>NW_026459552.1:0-35455 GCF_021730395.1 Mercenaria mercenaria
CTGTTTCGGTATGCGGTCGTTTTTTATTTTGGTTTTCCATATTAAATGTTTCAAATTCGTCACTCGCAGCCCCACCCGCCGCGGAGTCCAACAAGGGAACATGAAAACAAGCGGATATCCAGCTCATACATGTTAGGGATACTGTAGTGATATACTCGGCCAGGTATTTTTCAATCTTGTTCATATCACCAGTTGAATGCAGAAAAGCAAACATGGGATTCAAGGGATTGTTACTCTACCCAACCGATTGGCCCTAAGCCACCGCTTTCTAGGAAACATAGATTGAAGTACATATGAAAATATATTGTTTAAATACATTTGTGTGAACGTAATATGAAGTTTATTGAGCGCAGTAAATGTGACAATACAGCAGAGTAAAGACAGGTTTTGTGTAACGTATTTGTTCCAAAGTTGTGTTTGTGAAAATATAAAAATTATCACATAAAGATGCAGTTTGAAATAAGCAATAGAAAATGTAAACGTAAAGGTGAGATTTCCTAGGGCTTGGCATGACTAGCCGATTGATCGTATCGGGCCAATACGACCGCCAGAACGTCTACACCGAATTAGAGGCCAAAGATGTGTATTGGCACCCACATCCCGGAAGAAGATGCGCACATGCAAACAAGTACGCATCATCTCCCCGGGATGCCATGGGGCACCTCAACTCCAGGACCCTCCTCTCCGCTTACGGGCCGCCACCCACGGCAAACAGGTGGCTCCATTTTCGGGGAGTCGTACCCTCTGCATGGAGATACAGCCAGCATTTTCTATCCCCCCGCCGGCAAGGGGCAAAAGTTATATTGGAAAATGTTAAAACATTGTGCAGGTGTCAAAGAAACAAATGTTTCACTTGATGTTTTTGAACAGTATTTTAAATCAGTAAATAATCCTGGTGACCATTTTTTCAATGCAGATGAAGATGTATTACATTTTATTAATAGATATGAACAAAATGAGTTTAACATTATGTTTGAGGAGTTAAACGTTCCATTTACGAGTGATAGTTTATTGCAAGCAATTAATCAATTAAGTTTAAACAAGTCTGGAGGCCCGGATTTATATCTTAATGAATTTTTCATACATGGTAAGCAAATTTTAACACCTGTATTGTTATCGTTGTTTATAAAATTTTTGAATGGGCTATTTCCCTGAAACTTGGTCTGAAGGTTTTGTTATACCGTTACATAAAAAAGGTAGTATAAATGATGAAAATAACTACAGAGGTATCACTCTACTAAGTACTTAGGTAAACTTTCACACGTTTGTTAAATAATCGCTTAAAGGATTGGGCCGAGCATTATGGAGTATATATAGAGGCACAAGCAGGTTTTCGTTCTAAATTGGGCACGGTGGACAACATATTTGTGTTGCATGGTATTATCAATCATATGATTAACAGTGGTAAACAATTATATTGTGCATTTATTGACTTTAGTAAAGCGTTTGATTACGTAAACAGAGATAATCTATGGTCAAAATTAATTCAACTTGGTATAAGGGGCAATATTTTGAATATTATTAGATCTATGTACTCAACAGTGAAATCAAGAGTCAAGTGTTGTAACGAGTTAAGTAATAATTTTGAATACACTTTAGGGGTGAGACAGGGTGAATGTTTATCTCCCTTCCTCTTTTCTATGTTTTATTAATGATATAGAAGATATGTATGTTAAAAATGGTTTTTATGGCGTTGACGTTAATATGTTCAAAATGTTTTTGATATTATATGCAGATGATATAGTCATATATTGCAAACAGTAGCACAGAATTACAATCCAGCTTAGACCTATTATTAGATTATTGTAATAAATGGAAAATGGTAGTTAACATTGCCAAGGACTAAAGTTATGATATTCAGAAAAGGTGGGCGTTTACCCGAAAACATCAATTTATACTTTAATGGTAATACTGTGAAATTGGTTAATAATTTGTTTATCTTGGTATTGTTTTCACCACAGGTGGCTCATTTTCAGAGGCACAAAATACAATTGCTGGCCAAGCACTTAAAGCTATTTTAAAATGGAGAAGTATCTATACAAATTTACAGATATATCGTTAGGCATAGGTTAGAACTATTCGACAAATTAATATTACCTATTCTAAATTACGGAAGTGAAGTATGGGGGTTTAATCCAAGTAAATCTGTAGAACGGTTACATATGCAATTTTGCAAACGTTTGTTAGGTGTAAAGAAAAACACCCAAACTGACTTTATATACGGTGAACTAGGAAGAATGCCATTACAGAATATGAGATATTACAACATTATAAAATTTTGGATAAAGTTACTGGTGTCTGATGAAAACAGATATATTAAAAAGGTGTATTTAATGTTGAAACAAGACATCATGGATCACCCAAACAGAAAAAACTGGTGTTCATTGTTAAAAGATTTATTGTGTACTCTTGGTTTTTATGAAGTATGGTTATTTCAGGCCGTTGGAGACTCTACGATATTTTTGTATAATGTAAGACAAAGATTAAAAGATCAATTCTTACAAAATTGGTCTGGTAGGTTAAATGAGTCCAGTAGAGCTTTGTTTTATAGAATATTGCTAATCATAGATTTCAACCATATTTGGATATCGTTAATGTTAAGAAATTTCGTATATATTTCTCACGTTTACGTTTATCTTCTCATAGACTGTTCATTGAAACTGGTCGTTGGACCAGACCTGTAAGCACCCCAGTAAACGAACGAAAATGTAACTTATGCAACAGATTAGAGGATGAATATCATTTTACTTTAGAATGTGTTTTGTACAATGACCTAAGAAAACAGTTTATACCAGCCTATTATTTCAGGCGACCAAATATGCAGAAATTTATTGAATTAATCATTACAGAAAATAAACGTGTCATAAGAAACTTAAGCGTTATGTAGAAAAAGCATGTGCAGTTAGAACAATGGAACTTTACAGAAGCAACACTTTTTAGAAATCAACATATTACGTTGTCTAAGATATCTAACTGATCTATAATTTATAACAATATATAAAGATACTTATAGACTCATTCAGTGTATGTATACGCACCATTACTATGTTTGGTAGATACACATATATTTCGTTATGTTGTTTAAGGTTTCGATGGAGGCCTTGAGAAACAAAAATCAAACAACACCAAATCATAGAAAGAAAGAGTTGTTTGACATGAAAATTGAACAGCATGTAAAACATGTATATACTTTACGAAACAAGTGTCAGTATACTGATAATAAATATTGAATTCCGGAAAAGGGCTGCCTAAAGGGGCTCCACTCCGGACAGTTAAACGCCTTTAAAAAACTCACCATTTTCAAAGAACTGTTACACATGTTCGTTTTTGATGCATTTGCAATAGCGTTGCGAGTGGTGAAAATTTCGCATAAACCAGGTGGAACACAGTTTTCAGCAATTGTTTATCATTATTTCTTTACATATGGCATTCATTTCAAAGGGAAACAACTGTTCCCGATTATTTTAAGTACAAATGGCAATCATTTTCAAAGGGAAACAACTTTTTCCGTTTATTTTAATAATTCTTTGAGAAAAAGTTGTCTCCCTTTGAAAAATGAATGCCATTTGTAAAGAAAAAAAGATAAACAATTGCTGAAAACTATGTTCCACCTTGTTACGTGAAATTTCACCACTCGCACGCTATTGCAAATGCATCA
The DNA here is from genome assembly GCF_021730395.1 of Mercenaria mercenaria. NCBI lineage: Eukaryota > Metazoa > Mollusca > Bivalvia > Venerida > Veneridae > Mercenaria > Mercenaria mercenaria. The sequence continues at coordinate 3,659 of NW_026459552.1, forward strand.
AAACAAACATGCGTAACAGTTCTTTGAAAATGGTGAGTTTTTAAAGGCGTTTAACTGTCCGGAAGTGGAGCCCCTTTAGGCAGCCCTTTTCCGGAATTCAATGTTTATATCAGTATACTGACACTTGTTTCGTAAAGTAATATACATGTTTTACATGATGTTCAATTTTCATGTCAAACAACTCTTTCTTTCTATGATTTGGTGTTGTTTGATTTTTGTTTCTCAAGGCCTCCATCGAAACCTTAAATACATAATTCTACGAATGAGTTTATAAAATATTTACATAGTAAAAATGTAACGTTCTGTATATCTACTGTATTTATTTGTTTGAGGTTCGTTTATTGTAAAATACAGACGTCACACCTTGTTAGTTTCGCTTTCGAGCAAGACGTGACTCTATGTCGTGCTAATAAACTCATTGAGTGTACGTAGACGCAATATTACTACGCTTAGTATATGCGCATTTATCGCATTATGTTGTTCCACTCCAAAATTCAATAAATGGACATGTTAAATTTTTACATAGAAAATATATTGTTCCGGGTATCTAATGTATTATTTTGTCTGATATTTAAAAATTTCAAAAATCCAGATGTCACACCTTGTTAGTTTTCGTTTTCGAGCAAGTTGTGAGTCGATCTGGAACTTTGGAATATTAAGAAATGACAGAAACATTTATGAAAACATTTTAATAGAAAATATTAGTTTTGTACGTGTGATATACAGAGCGTTATAATTCAGATTGTGTGTGAATTGGTATTTTGCATGTATATTCATAATGTCCTATTGGATAAAATGTTGTTGGCAGATAAACTTGTTAAATAGTAATATTATTATGAGAAATTTACATATGTCATTGGGATATATACGTCTTTTACATGTCGCCATATTTATTATGTATTTGTTGTATTGCCTCATGGGTCTCAGACCTTCTGGATGGAAATAAATAAAACTAAACTAAAACTAAACTATGTAAGCTGGTAACTCAGTAACCACTTGTGGGAATGGATTGAAACTTCACACACTTATTCACTGTGATAAACTGACCTACATTGCACAGGTTTCATAACTCTATTTTGCTTTTTTACAAAATTATGCCCCTTTTTCAACTTAGAAATTTTTGGTTAAGGTTTTGTATGTAAGCTGGTATCTCAGTACTTACTAACGGGAATGGATTGAAACTTCACATACTTGTTCACTGTCATGATCTGACATGCACTAAGCAAGTCCCATAACTCAACTCTTTTTTTCAAAATTATGCCCCTTTTTCGACAGCAGTTTTTGGTTAAATTTTTGTATGTAATCTGATATCTCAGTATCCACTAATTCGAATGGATTGAAACTTCACACTCTTGTTCACTGTCATTACCCGACATGCACTGTGAAGGTCCCATAACTCTACTTTGCATTTTTACAAAATTATGCCCCTTTCTCGACTTAGCAGTTTTTGGTTAAGTTTTTGTATGTAAGCTGGTATCTCAGTATCTACAAATTGGAAAGGATTGAAACTTCACACATTTGTTCACTGTCATGATATGACATGCAGTACAGAGGTTCAATACCTCTATTTTGCATTTTACAAAATTATGCCCCTTTTTCAACTTCTGTATTCATTCAATTCACAAGGCTGTTGAATAGTCGAGCGTTGCTGTCCTCCGACAGCTCTTGTTGGTGGAGGTTATTACTGCATGTTCTTGCTATAGATTATTGCATTGTTGGACAAATAACATACTTAATATGCTTATAAACTACTAACTTGTCAAATGATACCTCAAACACAGATAAGGAGGGTATTGAAATCAACTGGCATCTCTGTATCATATGCCAAGAAACTACAAGAGAACCCCTACAATGCCCTGCTAACCTTAACCCTACTCATCCAGGCTTTGGAAAGGAGTATACCTCATTTTGTGATAATATCTACAAATTCATAGAACCAGGGGTTCCAGTACTTTTAAAACTGGAAAGTTTGAAAAGGGAAACACCCATAGCTGATACTTTGACAAAGAACAAAGGTAAATGGCATAAGACATGCAGAGTAAAGTTCAGAGACCGAGAGCTTGAAAGGGCAACTAAGCGACTGCATGAAAATACAGTGATGAAACCCCCTTTGGGAAAGAAACAGGGAAGAGCACTCCCAAATGAAACCCTTCTTGAAAAAAGGGAAAATGTTTTATTTAAAAATAAATGAATGGGCCCCAAACCCTTCCCAAAAATATCTACTTTTCGCAGTTCCCCTCAAAAAGGATTGAAAACTCCCTTTCAGGGCAAAATTTTAAGACTGCATGCATAAAAAGGCCTAGAATTTTTTTGCCATTTAATGAAAAATGTAGGTTTTTACCTTGAAAGAAATCAAGGAATAAATTATTATACAATGGGCAGTCATATTATTTAAAGCGGGCAAACATTGTTCAAAGAGTGTGTAAATTTGCAACCCACGTGAATCCCCGGGGACAAAAAACAGACCGAATCATGAAGCTTATCCAAAAACCACGTTTTCCCGGGTCTCTGCATGTACAATGATCCTACAAATTGGTAGAAGGGTTGGGCGTTTTTTGCAATTATAAAACACTCTTGTGGTGTCTCTGCGACGAGTAGATACGCTTTTAAAAATTTTCAAAGTTTTGGCTCTGGACTTTGGCGGATTCAAACTAAACAATTTTCGAGGGCCTAGTCTTCATTTTTTTAAACCCCCCTAAGTTTCCAACTCTACAATAGTCGTGGGAACATACCCCGGGCAAACAATTTTTTGCTGTTTTACATAAAATTGACGGGCATAAATGTCATAAAAAATAAATTCCCAAAATTTTCTGATAAAATGGGTTCCCCCATTCCCAAAAAAGGAAAATTTAAAAATTTGCACCGCGCAAAGTAAAGGTATTGGTGACTGCGAACAAAAATATCGGGGCTTTTTTGGTAGAATTGAAATGACACTTAAATTTTTGGGAAAAAACATCAGTGTACCCAAATAAACATTTTGGGTTTTGAAAATTTTTTTTTTTAAACATAATGAAAAGAATTTTTTTGTGCGAATTTCAATCTAACCTAAATTTGCCCCTTTTGACCCTCGTCCGAACTGACCAATGTCGGACTTTTTTTAAAACCCCCAAAAGGTTTTTAAACCCAAAAAAAACCTCTGTTTTTAACTAAAGATGATTTAATTAAATTTTTTAAAAGGGAAGAAAACATGTCTTTTATTTAAAAAATTTTTTTCCATTTAAAAACTTTAAACCTACCCCGAGATACAAAATGTAGAAAAAAGTTTGGCCTAATAAAAACCAAAACGGAAAAAAATAAAATGGGGTTTAATTTAGACCCATTTTTTTTCTTTTTAAACCCCCTTTTTTTAAATTTCCCTTTTGGTTTTGAAACCCTTTCTACATAATAAAAAAACTTTTAAAGACTTTAGAAATTAACAAAAATTTACCAAATCCCAATAAATACATTAAAAATTCCCCCGGAAACAAAAAAAATTTCAAACAAAAAATAACACAGCCCGGGGAAACCCAAAAAGCTAAAAAAAAACAACTAAAAAAAACCCCCGCCCGGGGAACCAAATTGCAAATTTATAACAAATAATAGTTGGTTATTTTCCAAACTATCCCTCTTTTTTTAAAAAAAAAAGTAATATCTCCCTTTGAAAATTAAAAAATTCAAAAAATTTAATTTTAAAATTAATTTTGGGAAAATAAATTACTTTTTAGGATTTTGTTAAATTTAGAAAAAAAAGAAATTTGGAATAAATTTAACACTAAAATAAAATTTTTAAAATTTTCAAAACCATAACACTATTAAAATAAAGAATATACACTAAATAAAAAGGGGTTTCAACTTTTTTTTTTCTTTTGAGACGATTTCTGTTATGCAAAGTTTCCGGAGGTAATTTTAGGGTTTCCTTGTCTTTTTAAAGGTAGCTTGCAGTTTTTTTTGTGACGGGAATCCCCTTTGCTTTTAACGGTTACACCCTGCTTTTATGACATTGACTTTTTTTTGAAACATAAAGAATTTTTCCCCCGCCCAATTTTTGTAATACCCACTGAATTGCCTTACTTGGGTTCTTGTCTCTAGTTTCAAAGGGTTTCGGGAGGCAAAAACAATGGTTGAAGGTGATTCTGGCTGCAAAACCGGGCGGGTTTTGATGATTTAGGAAAAACCACTTTTTGGGTTTAGCCTAGTTTAGGTCTTTTGGGAAAAGAAAGGGTTTTAAACCCCCCGGCGTCGGGTGGGCACGAAAAAAAATTCTAACGGGCGCGGGGGTTAAAAAAAAAATTTAAAACAAACACGGTTTTTTCCCTTTTTTTAAAAACTATTAAAAAAAATTTCCCAAGTTTAAAAGGGTACAACAACTGAAATTACTCCAACCCTTTTGGAGAAACCCCATAGGCATATCCCTGATTGAATTATTTATTTTTTTTTCCCATTGTTTAAATTTTCCCCATTGTTTTATACAATAAATCATAAAATGTTTTTTAAAACCATTTTTGAAAACATTTTTAATAAAAAATAAACAATAAAAAAACCAAAAAATTGTTTTTTTTGTCTTGATATTTGGTATGTTATTATACAAAACCCCCGGGTATATAATAAATCACTGTCCTTTTTGGTTCACCGATATATAGAATTTGATGAACAAACCCGGGCCAAAAGAAAAAATGTTCTTCTGTAAGGGCCGAAATTCGCCCATGAGGAGAAAAAAATCACGGCCCCCTTGTTTTAGTAAATTTAAATTTTTTTTTCTTAACACAGATTTTAACTAAATCAGTGCAAAGTCCCTTCACTTTTATATTTACAAATCAAAACACCCAAAAAACCCCAAGAATTGTAGGATATTCAGCTTTCCCAAACTTTCTAAATAAAAATGGATATTGGGCTTTTAATGGGTTTTTTTTTGGCCCCCCCACAGCTAGGGCCTGGCCCCCCTTTAAATAACGTCAATATCTTAAATAAAACCCGGGAAATTTTAAAAACTTTAAAAACACCACCCATTTCAAAATCAAAACTTTTGCAAAAATTTTATATTTTTTGGTTTGTTTTATAAATTTTCCCAAATCAAAAAATAATTCCGGGTTTTAAAATTTAAATGCTTTTAAAATAGTTCAGAACCCCGGGTTTCAAAATTTAACTTTATGTTTGAATATACCGGGCCCCAAAAGAGGGTTTAAAAATTTCCTTTTTCCCTTTTACAAGGCATAAAGAGGGGTTATTTAGTAAAAAAAGAAAAACATTTTCATGCCCCACTTGCTCTAGCCTTTCTTTTTTTCCTTTTCCCTTTTTTTTTTTAAGTTGAAGAATTTTTTTCAGCTAAATCATCAAGTGTTTTTTTTGTGGCAATTTCAGAACAGAAGATTGTCAAAAAATTTTTCTTTGTTCTACAAATTTGTTTTTCTTGTTTTAAAAAAACCTTTTTTTTATTTTTGGGAATTTCTTGGGTAAAAGTTGGTTTTAAATTTTTCCTCCGACTTAGGGGTTTTTGGGGGTTTAAGAAATTAGCAGAAATTTAATTTTATAATTCCCAGTGATTGATTCTCCTTTTTTACTAAATATTTCAACTCCAGAGTCCAAATCATTTATTATTTTTAATTTTTTCATTTTAAAAATTTCCATTTAAAAGTATCTTTAAAATTCATTAAAATCTTTTTTTTTAATAAAAACCTTTTTAAATTTACTTAAATCTTCGACTTTATATTGTGATTTGCATCGACATTATTAAACATGTTTACAAGTTGTTTTTCCCCAAATTTTTTCTAGCTGATTTATTTAAAATTTTTTAAATTTCTTCATTTTTAGCAGTAATTAACTCTCCTTTTTTAAAAAAATGATTTTCCCCAAATACAAAGTCCAGTTCATTTTTAGTTTTCTTTAAATTTTGCAAATTAAAAACATTAATATCATCTTAATTTTTTTTAATATTAAATTAAAATCCCGCAACTTAAAAATTTGACGGTTGTCAACCAAAACTAACAAATTTCCCAATTTGTTTTTTTAAAGTCATCTATTTTTTTGAATTTAGCTTTTTTTTTAAGGTTAAACTAATGGGTGGGTCCCTGATCCCTCACCCCCTTTGGGGGAAACTTGGGCCCTTTTTCCAAATTTTAAATTAAAATTCTGCAAGTTTTTTTGAAAAAATTCTAATAAATCTTTTTCTTATTTTTAGTTTTTGTATTTAGTTTTTTTAAATTTTTGTTCCCGATTTCTAACTGATCATATTTTGTAACTTTTTTCCCCCACTTCAAAAAATCTGTCTTTTAGTTTTTCATGTTTAAAAACATACTATCTTTTAATTCTTTAATTTGGGGTGAATAAAAGTTTTTAAATTAACCCGAAAAAATTCTTTTATGTTTTCCCTCGGGCAAATCAAAAATTTTTCCTTTTGTTCTTTAAAAGAATCAACCAAACCTTTCTTTTTCTTTAATTTTACCTTGTTTCAACTATTTAAAAAAATATTCTTTTCTTCTTCTTCTAAGTCCGTTTTTTTAGATTTTATGGTTCAAAATTTAAATCTCTATTACCTTTGAACTTTTTTAAACAAAAAATCGTCCTTTTAAACTACATAAAGGGGGATTAAAACTGGATTTCCTATTTGATTATTTTATTCCTCCCCTTTTCTAATGCTCTGTTCCCTTTTGTTATCAAGTTTTCCCTTTTTTCTGTGAAATAGATTCCCTGTCCCCCTTTTTTAAACTTTTTGTATTGTTTTTTTTTGACAAATCACTTAAAAACTATCAAATTTTTTAAATTTAAAATTATACTGTCAGGTTCACTTATTTTTTTTTCCCTCAAAAAAAACTCCCTTAAATAATTATTATTATTACCATTAAAATTTTTTCTTAAAAACTTCCTTGGTTTTTCAATATATAAAAAATCATATTTTTGAATTTTTTTGCAAAAAGCAAAAAATATCACGTCATATTTTTTTTTTTATCCCCAAAACCTATTATTTTCCCTTTTTCCCGGGCTTTCAAAAAAAAAAAATGGGGAAAAAGTTTTAAAACCCAATACCCCTTTTTGGTTTTTTTATAGTAAGACTGACTTAAATAAAAAACACCAAAATTTTTTGTTGGGGTTCCCCTTTTAAAAAATTTTTAGGTTTTTTTTTCAAATTTTTAACCTTTTTTTTTCTTCACCCAAAAAAAATTTAAACCCAAAAAATACTACTTTTTGTTTTTTTTTTTATTCAAGGTTTTTTTTTCCCCAAAGGGCAAAATTGGGGCGGGATCAGCTGAAAAATTCAAGTAATTTCAATTTTGGTTTAATTTTTAAACCCTTTTTTTGGGAATTTGGTTTAATTGGGTTAATTAAAACTTTATATTTAGTTGTTTTTAAAGGGTTTTAGCCCAAAAAGTTTTAAATTTTTTCATAATATATAAGAGGGTTTTTCGAATAAAATGGAAATTTAAGGGATTTTTTTTTTTCCAATTTCCCGACGATCCCCCTATTAACCAAATTTAAAAAAATAATCGGGGTAAAAGGATAAAATTGGGTTTAAAATTTTTGGATTATATATTTTTTTAAAAATAATTTTTGGAAAATTTCCCCTTTTTAAAAAATTTACATTATTTTACAATATCTTCCCTTTCTTACATTTTTTTACATTAAATTTTTCATTTTTTTTTACATTATTTAATTTAAATGCAATCAAAACTTTGAAATAAAATAAGAAAAAAAAAAGTTGGGCAAAAATGAGAAACCCTTTGAGAAAAATAATGAAGAAAAAAAAAAAAAAGCTTTCCAAAACGGGGAAAAGGTTTTTACGAATTTATAAACCAAAATTTACTGAAAAAATGAAAAACCCAAAAAAAAACAAAAATTTTTTTAAATCAGTTTAAAAAAACATTTCCTGGAAAAAAACAACAATTAGCTTATTAGGGGAGAAAAAGAAAGACAAAACAAAAATCCGGGGTACCCACTATTTCCAAAAACCAATTTCCAATTAAAAGAGTCCCCCCTGAAATGAAAACCTGTTGAGGGGAAATTTGAAAAAATGGGGAAGGGGAAAAAAAACATGAAAAAGATTTTTAAAAGGGGGTGGTTTTTGGGTAAATTTTTTAAAAGAAAGGGATATCCAAACCGCTGAAAGTTTGACTTTTTTAAATGCCGGAAACTAATCCCCAATAAAATAAATGGACACCGGCCAAAAAACAATGGTAAAGTTTTCAAAAATATTTGAACTAAAAAGGTCCCGATACTACCAAAAACAAATCAAAAGAAACCCCCAAAAAAAGAGAAATAAAAAAAAGAATTAAAAAAAAACCCCCAAAAACTTGGGAAAGTACAAAAAACGGTTGATAAAAACCTTTTAAATTTTGCTCCTATTTTATTGGGCAAGGAATAAAAACAAAAACCCATAATTTTTTTTCCCCCAAATGGCCCAAAAGGGAATTTAAATTTTTAACTTAAAAAACTTTTTAAAAGGGCCCAAAAAAAGTTAATTTCCCAAAGGGTAGAATAACTGGAAAAAAATCATTAACACTAAAGTTGAAAAGATATTTAATTTATTTGGGTTAAAAAAGATATTTCCAAAAAGAAAAAACATTCAATTCATTCAATAAAAATATTTAAAAAAATTAACAGAAAAAAATCCGGATTACCTCAACAATAAAAAATCTATAAATTTTAAAAAAATTTAAATTTTTGGGGGCCAAAGGGTTTGACTTTTTCCCCTTTAACCCCAAAAGATGGGGTTTTAAGGGCTTGGAGTTTAAAATTTTTGGGTTTAATTAATGCGGGAAAATAAATGAAAAAAACAAAAAAGAAGGTATTTGAATAATTAAAGAACAAATTTAAAAAGGGTTTCTCTTTTACCAGAACAACATGAAAAGTTATATAAAAATTATTTTTTCTTGAAATTTTGATTTTTAAATTAAAAAAATAAGTTTGATAAAAAAAATAAATGAAAAAAAAATAGTATTAAGTTCTGAAAATTTTTTAAAAAAATAAAAATACACCGGTGATTTTTTCAAACAGATTTGGGCGTTCTTTAAAATTTTGATAAAAATAAAAATTATGGTTTTTGGTTTGGTATAATAAACACTAATGGCCCCACCGGGATAGTTTAGTGATGAAAAAATGACAATAAAAAAATTTGTTAAACATAATGGTAAAGAATGGGAAAGGGTATTTATATTTAAAAAATGGTTCTTACAGTTACCCAATTTTTAATATTTTAAATTTGGGAAAAATAATAAAAAGGGGATTAAGAATTTGAAAATCAAAATTGGGTCCAATAAGTTTGGAATTTGGAATTTTAAATAGTTTTAAAAATTTTTATTTCCCAAATTAAAAGAAAATTTCTTGGGGGTTTGGAAAAATCAAATTTTTAAAAACATTTTCTTTGGTTTTAGAAAAAAAAATTTGACCAAAAAATGAATGGGGGAAATTTAAAAACCAAAAAATAACCCAACCTGTGGATAAATTTCCTTTATTGTGATCTTTAAAAGATAAAACCCCTTGTTGAAGAAATTTTTAGTGATATTAACTAGCTTTAAGTCCCCAGATTTAAAAAAGAAACTTAAACCATTTTCAAAAAACCCACAAAGAGTTGGATATTCGGGAAAATTTAAAAAAAATTATAAAAACAATTAAAAAATATAAAAACAGGGTGTAAAATTTTTTTGAATAAATTAAAATTTTTAAAAGGTTTGAAACAAGTTTTAAAACTAATTTTTTTAAAAAAAATTAATTAAAAAAAAGTTTTTAAAACTTTAAAAATTTTGAAATTAAAAATTTTAGTTTTTAAAATAATGTACAAGAAAATTTATGACAAAAAAAAAGGGGAAAATTTATTTATGTTTATGTCACAACGGAGAAAAATCAACCGGAAAAAAAAAGGGGATCTTTTACACTTTAACGAAAATTTCTTTTCAAGTTCAGCCCATCTCAAATTTGCACCCTTTGGAAAAAAAAACTTTGGAACCCGCAGGAAAAACGCCTTGAAAGTGGAACGAAAAAGGTGGAACAGAAAATTTTTGGGAAAATTTAAAAATGCAGCAAAAAATTTTTGGAAAAAAAATTAAAAAAAACACCTCCCACAGTTGGTAATTTTTAAATTTCCAATGGGAAATTTCAAAAAGAATTAAAAATAAAAATAAAAATTAGGGGATATTTCCCTAGGAATAATAGAAAATTTTTTTTCAGGGTCTGGGACTTTAGCTCGTGCGGGGAAATTCAAAACTCCCCAAAAAAAATATTAACAGATTTAAATTTTTAACCAAAAAAAATTTTTTAAAAATTTTTTAAAAAAAAAAAATTTAAAATTAAAATAAACGTTAGGGAAAAAAGAAATTGTAAAAGATATTTAATAAAAATCCTATTCAATTAATACAGCTTAAAATCTTTTCCGGGGGAAAAAATTTTAAAAAAACCAAAAAAAAGGATATACTTTAAAAATTAATGATAAAAAAGTTCTTTTTTTGATTTTGGTTTTTAAAGCTTATTTTAAATAAGTTTTAAAGGGAAAAAACGGCCCAAAGGTAAAAATTAGGTCTGGGGGGAGATGATAATCCAAAAAAGCCCTTTTAAATTAAAAATCCGCTTCATTAATTTTATCATTTAGTGGTTTAAAAAAAAATGGAAAAATTGTTTTTTTAATTTTAAAAAATTTAACCCAAAAAATAAAAGAAAATTTTTTGGGGTTTAACCTTTTGAGGATTATGCAAAAAACAACGGGAAAATGAGTTTAAATTTAAATTTTGATACTAAATTTCTGTTGGGTTAAAGTGAAACCCCCCCTGGGAAACAAAAATGGTTTTTGCTAAAAAAAGAAATTAAAGTTTCCCAAATAATAAAGAAGGGAAATTCTAAATTTTTATTTAAAAAAGTTTTCAATTTTTTTTAGGGTTTTAAAAATAATATTTTAACCCCTCCAAGCCAAATTTAAATAACACGGGGCCCGCCCGTGAAGATGAATTAAAAATTTTTTTTCCAAAACCAAATGTCGGTAAAATTTAATTTTTTAAAAAAATTTAAATTTTAAAGGGGTTTTCCCCCTTTAAAAATTTTTCCAAAGGAAATTTTTGGTTTTAACTAATTTCTCCGAAAGATTAAAAAAAACAAGATGGTCCTAAACCCTTTTGGGGAAATGATGAAAATCAAATGATAAAACCCCAAAAAAAAAATAAACCTTTAGAAAAACAACTGGTGTAACCCCAAAAACCCCAACCTTAAATTTGTTTATTTTACAACGACCTGACAAAAATAAAATTTACAAAAAACCCTAACCCCCTTTTTTTAGATACATTTTTAATGCAGCAAAAAGAAAATTGCACTTTGAAAACTCCTGTCGTCCCTTTAAGTTTTGGACTGGTGTTTTTTAAAAAAGAAACGAATACAAAGTAAATCAAAATAATGATGAGTAATTAATTATTATTATAAACAAAATAACAAAACTACTGGAAGTCTCTTAAATAGATCAAATTTTTATGAATATTTTGGATTTATTCATTTTAACTTGGAATATAAAAAGGAAGTAACTACAGATGACCCTAAACACATTACATTAACAGCTAAATTAAATATTCCACCAGCAGCTAATATTCGTGTTTACGCAATTGTATTATATGAGGAAACAGTTGAAATAAATACTATTGGAAATGAACTTGTTATTGTTTAAATAAAATAAATATAATTTATATATAATGACATCAAATTATATTGAATATAAAATTAACCTTACAGATGGACAAAAGAAAAATTTAGCCCGAGCCTACAACAACAAAATTCCACATACTTTTAGATTAAAACATGAACAATTACGTGGAAACTTCCCTTTACTTTTAACAAAAACACAAATTAATCAAATTAAAAAAGCTGTTGCAAATAAGAAGGGATTAGAAATTACAATTTCAAAGAAACAAATGTCCAGTCAAGGTCAAAATGGTGGATTTTTAGGAGCTTTGGCTGGACATTTGTTTCTTTGAAATTGTAATTTTTAATCCCTTCTTATTTGCAACAGCTTTTTTAATTTGATTAATTTGTGTTTTTGTTAAAAGTAAAGGGAAGTTTCCACGTAATTGTTCATGTTTTAATCTAAAAGTATGTGGAATTTTGTTGTTGTAGGCTCGGGCTAAATTTTTCTTTTGTCCATCTGTAAGGTTAATTTTATATTCAATATAATTTGATGTCATTATATATAAATTATATTTATTTTATTTAAACAATAACAAGTTCATTTCCAATAGTATTTATTTCAACTGTTTCCTCATATAATACAATTGCGTAAACACGAATATTAGCTGCTGGTGGAATATTTAATTTAGCTGTTAATGTAATGTGTTTAGGGTCATCTGTAGTTACTTCCTTTTTATATTCCAAGTTAAAATGAATAAATCCAAAATATTCATAAAAATTTGATCTATTTAAGAGACTTCCAGTAGTTTTGTTATTTTGTTTATAATAATAATTAATTACATCATCATATATTCTTGATATACTTGTGTATTCTGTTTCTGGATAAAAAACACCCATTACCAACTTCAAGACGACAGGAGCTCAAGTGCAATTTTCATTTGCTGCATTAACTTTAAATGTATCTAATAAATGCGGTTAGTTGTTGTGAATTACTTTTGTCAGGTCGTTGTAAATAAACAAATACATGTTGTGGTTTTGTTACACCAGCTGTTATTCTAAAGGTTATATTTTGTTTTTGTATCACTTGATTGCATCATCATTTCCCTAAGGTATGACCATCTTGCTTTTTAAATCTTTCAGTAGTAATTAGATCAAACCCAAAGTCATTGAAATTAAACGTGGAACCCATAGAATAATTTTGTTACAATTACTCTACCAGCATCAGTAGCATTAGCTCTAAAAATTAATTCATCATCATCTGTCAGCTGCAGTGTTATTTGAATTTGACTTGGAGGTAAAATATTAGTTTCTAAACCCTGAAAAAATGAATAATTATTTAATGGAATCTTAGCATTTACCTCTTTATTATCTTGGATTAATGTCTTTCTAATAGCGAAACCACTATTATATCCAGCTTGGTCATTCCTACTTTCAGCAACAGCAGTAGTATCTAAATAAATAAATTCATTTGTTCCAGTTGATTTTGCATAATCCTCAGATAGTTCAACCAAACTCTTTACATTTATTACTTTGTATAAATTATTACAATCATAAACAATTTTTCCATTTTGTTTAACCACTAACTGATCAATTAATGAAGCTGCATTATTAATTAAAGCAATTTGATTATCATCTCCACCAGCACCATAATTATTACCATTAGCAAGTTTATTTACTTTAAAACTTACTTCAAAATAAGCATTAAACCAATCAAAATATGAACTTCTATCATTAATTGTAAAGTGATATCCGTTTTTTTGTTGTTTAACATTATTTCCCAGGACAGATATTAAAGCTGTATCTAATTGAATAGGAGTTAATTCATATCTTTCGCAATATTCTTTTGTTCTAAACATGTATATATTATATATTATTTTATTTTTTTATTAAAGTTAAAACTTTATTTTTTATAAATTAATCTGTTAATACGTTTTTGTTGAGCTGAAGTTCCAGCACGAGCTAAAGTCCCAGATCCTGACAATATTCTATTTATTCTCATATGAATATCCTCCTCATTATTATTTTTATTATTATTCTTTTCTTGTAATTCCTTGGCAATTAAATTACCAACTGCTGGAGCAGGTTTCTTTTTAAGTTTTTCAACAATTTTAGCTGCAGTTAAATTTCCAACTTCTGTTCCAACCTTTTTTGTTCCACTTTCAAGTGCTGCTTTTCCTGCTGTTTCCAAAGCTTTTTTTCCAGCTGTGCTAATTGAAGATGGGCTGAACTTGAAAGCAATTTCGTTAAAGTGTCAAAGATACCTGTTCCGTGTATGATTTCTTCTCCTGTGTGAGCATCAACATAAATAAATATTCCTTTATTTTTTTCATAAACTTTCTTGTACATTATATAAAACTAAAATTTTTAATTTCATTATTAAAGTTTTAAAACTTTAGTTTTAATTAATTTCTTTTAAAATTAGTGTAAAACTTGTTTAAACCTCATTAAAATTAATTATTCTACCAAATACATCTGTAATATATATTCTAATTGAATTTATAATATATTTATTAATTTCAGAATATCCAACTCTTGGGGGCCTCCGTGGCCGAGTGGTTAAGGTCGCTGACTTCAAATCACTTGCCCCTCATCGATGTGGGTTCGAGCCTCACTCGGGGCGTTGAATTCTTCATGTGAGGAAGCCATCCAGCTGGCTTACGGAAGGTCGGTGGTTCTACCCAGGTGCCCGCTCGTGATGAAATACTGCACGGAAGGGCATCTGGGGTCTTCCTCCACCATCAAAGCTGGAAAGTCGCCATATGACCTAAAATGTGTCGGTGCGACGTTAAACCCAACCAAAAAAAAAAAAAAAAAAAAAAAAAAAAAAAAAAAAAATATCCAACTCTTTGTGGTTCTTTTGTAAATGGATAAGCTCTTGTTAAATCTGCAGTACTTAAAGCATAGATAATATCACTGAAATTACCATCAACAAGTGAATTATCAATAAGATCACAATGAATGTAAATTGTATCCACAGAGTTAGTTATATTTGGTGTTTTAGTTCCCCATTCAGTTTTGTCTAATTTTTTTTTTCTCAAATCCAAGCAATGTATGAAAATTTGATATTTCCAAATCCAACATAAAATTATCTGTAATTGAAATCAAAATCTTAAAACTACTTAAATCAAATTCCAAACTTATTGGAGCAATTTCTGATTTATCAAATTCATAATCACCATTATTTATTAATGTTTCCCTAATATAATTATTAATATCTGTGTAACTGTAAGAACCATTTGTAAATATGATATCTTTCCATTCTTTACCATTATGATAACGAATTCTTTTATTGTCATATTCATCACTAATATTATGCCAAGAGTAGGTCATAGTGTTAATACTATCCAAACCAACAACATAAGTTTTATTTTTATCTAAAATTAAAGAACGACTAAATCTGATTGTAAAATCACTCGGTTTATTTTTATTATCTTTAACTGTTTCAGAACTTAATACTATTTTTTGTTCCATTTATATAATTATCAAACATATCTTTTTAATTAAAATCTAAATTCAAGAAAAATAATTTTTATATAACATTTCATGTTGTTCTGGTAAAAGAGAATTCATTTTTAATAGTTCATCAATTATTCTAATACCTTCATTTTTTAGTTCTTCATTATTATTTCCAGCATTAATTGAACCACAAATTAACTCCAAGTCATTAACCAATTCTTTTGGATTACATGGACAAACGTCATAACCTTGTCCCCTAATTACTTTTTTAAATTTCATAGATCTTTTATTGATAGGTAATCCTGACTTTTCTGTTAATTCTTTAAATATTTTTATTGAATGAATTGAATGCTTTTTCTTATTGTTATATCTTTTATTAATCAAATCAATTAAATCATCATCAACTTTAGTGTTAATGACTTCTTTTCCAGTTATTCTATCCTTAGCAATTAACTTATTTTGGCCATAAAGTTTATTTAAGTTAATAATTAAATTACCATATTGTCCATTTGGTGAAACTTTATATGGGTTATGATGTTTTATTCCTTGTCCACTAAATATAGGAGCTAAATTAAAAGTATTTATCAACCGTTTTTTGTACTTTACCAGTTCGTTTTGTTTATGTTTTAATTCTTTTGTTATTTCTCGTTTATATGGATCTTTTGATCTTGATTTGCTAGCTATCAGACCGTTTAGCTTCACAATATTCGTAGTAACATTACCTATTGTATTTTGGACTGTGTCTTCATATATTTTATTAGGATTAGATTCATCTGCAGTAAAAAAGTCAAACATTTCAGACGGTTTGGAATATCCATATTCTTTTAAAACATCAGTATCCAAACCAGCATTCAAATCTATTTCATGTATTTTTTCCTCCCATTTTTCAAATTCCCTCAACAGGTCTTCATCTTCAGGAGACTCTGTAATTGGTATTGGTTCTTGGAATAGCTGTGGTACACCCTGGTATGTTTGTATGTCTTTCATTTCATCACCTAATAACGCTAATTGTTGTTTTATTCCAGGTAATGCTTTTAACTGACTTGATAATTGTTCTTTTTGACTTTCTATTTTTTCAGTAATTGGTTTATAAATTTCAGTATACATATCCCGATTTGTAGCTTTTCTTATTTTTTCTCTCATTATTTCTTCTCTAAGATTTCTCATCTTTTGCCCAACTAATTTTTTTCTTATTATCATTTCATTAAGTTTTGATTGCATTTATATAATAATGTAAGATAATGTAAAATAATGTAAAAATAAGTAAGATAATGTAAGATTGTAAAATAATGTAATATTATATAAATGGAAATTCCAAATTATGATACAAAAAATGATAAATCCAATAACTTTAAACAATTTTATCCTTTTATGCCAGATTCATGTTTTAGAATGTTAATATGTGGATCGTCAGGATCTGGAAAAACAAATACATTAATGCATATACTTCGAAAACCTCATTTATATATGATAAATTATACTTATATGCTAAAAACCTAGAACAATCTAAATATCAAGATTTAATTAACAACTTAAACCAATTGCAAAAAAGATTAAATTAGATCCAAATGAAATACTTGAATATTCAGCTGATCCCGACCAAATTGAACCTTGTGAGAACCTTGAATCAGAAAAACAAAAAGTAGTAATATTTGATGATTTTGTATGTGAAGATAAAAAGGTTCAAAATGAAATAACAAAATACTTTATTCAAGGACGCCACAAAACTGTTGTGTTATTTATTTAAGTCAGTCTTACTATAAAACACCAAAGGATATTCGGATTAACTGTTCACATTATATTTTATTTGAAAGTCCGGGTAAAATGGAAAATAATAGGATTTGTGATGAACAAAATATAGATCGTGATACTTTTGCTAATGCAACAAATCAAAAATATGATTTCTTATATATTGACAAACCAAGGAAGTTTTTAAGAAAAAACTTTACTGGTAATATATAATAATTATATAATGGGAGTTTTTAATGATGTAAAACAAATAAGTGAACCTGACAGTATAAGTAAAGTTAAATTTGATATTGATTTAAGTGATTATGCTACTAAAAAACAATACAAAAAGCTTAGAAAGGACATGGAATCATATCTTCACAGAAATAAGGAACTTGATAACACAATGAACAGAGCATTAGATATGGGAGGTAATAAAATAATCAACCTAGGAAATCCAGATAAATCCACCGATGTAGTTTCAAGACGATTTATGTTTAAAAAAGTTCAAAGTGTAATAGATGACTATAATCTTGAAGACATCAAATCTATAAAACAGACATTAGAAGAAGAAGTAAAGAATATTGAAGAATTAACAAAAGATTTTAAAAAGAATTCATTATTAATAGTTGAATTACAAGGTAAAATTGAAGAAGAAATGAAAGCTATGGTTGATTCTATTAAAGAACTTGAAGAGAAATCTGATTTGACAGATGACAACATAAAAGAAGTTTTTCGAGTTAATTTAAACATTTTATTCACCCAAATTCAAAAATTAAAAGATAGTATAATTAAACATGAAGAACTAAAAGACAAGATTATTGAAGCTGAGAAAAAGTTACAAAATATGTATCAGTTAGAAATCAGAACAGAAATAAATAAACTAAATACTGAAACTGAAAATAAGCATAAAGATTTATTAGAATTATTTTCAAATAAACTTGCAGAATATAAATCTGAATTGGAAAAGGCAGCTTCACAAAGAGGTGATGATCATGACACAGCATTAGATAACCTTAAAAAAGAGCTCAATTCTAAAATAGATGACTTTAAAAACAAATTCGAAATTGGATTAGTATTGTTGACAACCGTCATAATTTAAAGTATGCAGACTTAAGTAATATTACAAAAAAATTACAAGATGATATTAATGAATTTTAATGCTAAGTTGAAGAACATAAAAATGAACTGGACTTTGTAGTTGAAAAATCAGTTAAACAAGGAGAGTTAATTACTGCTAATACTGAAGCAATTAACATAATTAATAATCAGCTAGAAAATTTGAGAAAACAACTTGTAAACATGATAATAATGTCGATGCAAAATCACAATATAAAGTACGAAGAGTTAAGTAAACTTAAAGGTTTATTACAAAAAGATATTAATGAATTTAAAGATACATTTAATGATAAATTTAATGATAAAATTAAAAAAATAATAAATGATTTGGACTCTGTAGTTGAAATATCAGCTAAACAAGGAGAATCAATCACTGCTAATACTCAAGTAATTACTGCTAATACTAAAGCAATAACCGCTAATGTCGGAGAAATTACCACTAATACCCAAGAAATTACAAAAGTAAAAAATGTTTTCTTAAAACAAGAAACACAATTAGCTAGAACAAAGAATACTGTTGACAATCTATCTGCTTCTGAAGTTGCCACAACAAAACGACTTGATGATTTAGCTGAAATAATTCTTCAACTTAAAAAAAAAGACAGGAAAATAGAAGAAAGGCTAGAGGAAGTGGGACATGAAGTGTTTCTCTTTGAATACTATAATAACACTCTTTATGATTATGTAAAAATGAAAAAGTATTTTAACCGTCTTGGTGCCTGGATATATTCAACATATGAAAATATGACCGGTCTGAACTATTTAAATGCATTTAAATTTAAACCTGGAATTATTGTAGATTATGAAGATTTTATAAACACAAACCAAGAATATAAATTATTTGCACAAGATGTGATTTTGAGTGGTGTGTTTAAAGTTAAAAAATCCGGAATGTATATAATAGATATTAAGATTTTATTAACGGGGACCAGGCCCCTAGGTGAACCAAATAAACCGATTAAAAGCCCAATATCACATTTTATATTTAGAAAGTGGAATGCTGAATATCATACAATTCTTGGTATATATGATGTATTTGATAATGTAAATATAACAGCTGAGGACTTTGACACTGATCAGTTAATATCTGTGTATAAGAAAAAAATTAAAATTTATCTAAAACAAGGGACAGTGATTGATATTCATCCTCATGACGATTCGGCATCTACAGAAGTAACATTTTCGCTTTTGGCGGATAGTTACATCAAATTCTATATATCAGAATGAACCAAAAGGACAGTGATTGATATATATACCTGGGGTTAAGTATAAAACATACAATATCAAGACAAAACAAACACATTTGTGGTTATTATTGTTTATTTTTCATTAAAATGTTACAAAATGGTATAAACATTTATGATTTATTGTATAAAACACTGAGAGTAAACAATGTAAAACATAATAAATAATTCAATCATGCATATGCCTATGGTATACTCAAACGGTTGAGTAATTTCAGTTGTTTGTACTTAAATCTTGTAATATTTGTTTAATAGTTGTTAAAAAATGCAAAAGCCGTGTTCTGTACATTTATTTTAACCCCGACGCCAGGTAGAATTTATTACGTGCACACCCGACGCCGGGGTGAACCATTAGTCTTTCCTAAGAGACCTCATCTGTAGGCTCACCAAAACAGCTGGTTTTTCCTAAATCATCAAACCTGCCCGGTTTTGCAGCCAGAATCACCTTCAACCCCATTTTTCTTGCCTCCCGAAAAACCCTTCGAAGCTAGAGACAAGAACGAAGTAAGGCAATTCAGTGCTATTACAACATTGACGGAAGAATTCTTTATGTGCACAACCAGTCAATGTCATAACAGCAGGCTGTAACCGTTAACAGACAAGGCGATCCAGTACACAAACCATACTGCAAGCTACCTTTAAACAGACAAGGAAACGTCAGATTGACTTCCGGAACTAAGCATAACAGAACTCGTCTCAATGATATAAAGTTGAAACCGGTTATATATAGTGTATATTCTTTATTATAATAGTGTTATGGTTTTGAAATTATCATAATTTTATTTTTATGTGTTATTTAAATTTTTTCAATTACTTTTTGTTTCTAAATAATAACAACTCCTAAAGTAATTTTATTCTTCCAATATTAATTTAAAATAATTTGTATGAATTCAATTAATCAAAGGGAGATATTACTTGTTTTTTAATAAAAAGAGGGATAGATTTGTAAATAACCAACCTTATTATATTTGTTATATTTAGCATTTGGTTTCCCGGTCTGTGTTATTTTTAGTTGTTATATTTAGCATTTGGTTTCCCGGTCTGTGTTATTTTTAGTTTGAAATTTTCTTGTTTCATGGATAATTATTAATGTATTTATTGGTATTGTGTACATTTTGTGTCATTTCTAATGTCTTTACAGTTGTTTTATCTATGGAAGGATTACAAAACAAGGAAGTAAAAGAGTTATTTAAACAGAAAATAAATGTGGTCTAAATTCAACCACATTATAATTTTACTCCTGTATGTCATATTAGGCCAAACTTATTCTACATTTTGTATCTCGGTGTAGTGTTTAAAGTTTTTAAGTGGAAACTATTTTTAAATAAAGACATATGTTTTCTTCATTTTAAATCATCTTTAATTAAATCATCTTTAGTTAAATCAGAGGTTTTTATTGGGTTTAAAACCTGTGGATTTTAAATTGTCCGACATTGGTCAGTTCGGACCGAGGGTCAAAAGGTCAAATGAGGTTAGATTGACTTCGCACAAACAATTACTTTACTACTAACATACATAAATATGAATGCATATAAAACATTCGATGGTCAGAACTGGTCCAATGAACTTTGATATATTGCATTTTTTGGAAATGATAACTTTTCTGTAATATGTAAAACTACATCTAACTTTTAAGGTGGCCAATTTGGATTTTGTTTGCCATACTAATTGATTTTATTAACAAATGTTAATGTTATTTCAGGAGTGTACACTTATATGTTATTTCAGGAGTGAACACTTATGCATGAATGATGTAAATTTCATAAATATTCACATAAAAAGTAAACCCCAATGGTTGCGTGATTCACTTATGAAAACATGATTTTATGGCAGCCATCTTGGATTTTGTCAGCCATATTGGACTTTTTTATTAATTTGCCATTCTTATTGGAAGTTGAGTATGATTGTATACAATTATTTGCCAAGTTTCAAGATAATTACAAAAAATGCTGAATTGTAGTGCGTTTTTGTTTCGTAAACATAATATTTTGGCCGCCATTTTGGATTTTGGCAGCCATATTGGATTTTATTTTTGCTTTTACATCATGCTTATTTGATATTTGATATAATAATATGCCAAAATATGTTATTTTAATGCTATCTTAACAGTCGTCTCAGTATTTTCCTATAGAACTGTCAGTTATGGTGGCCATCTTGGATTTTGGCAGCCATTTTGATTTTCACAGCCCGCTTCCCACTCTTAAATAAAATGAAATATATTCATCAGCTATCATGCCAAGTTTCATGCTTTTCACACGATGTGCACAATTATTTTACGAATTTCTCGGACTAACTGCCAAAGTGTAGAAAATATTTCAATGAAAATGTTTGTTTTTTTGTCAGGAATGGACAAATACAAAACTATCTATTAAATTAAAAACAAAAAAGAAAAAAAAAAGGAGCAAGTAACAAGATATAATAAAACCAGAGCAACTGACTAGTCATATAAGATCAATGAACATATAAATTCAACAAGGAATTCTATTTTAAAGTCACTGATGCTTTGATAAGTTATGGTCCCATGGCTTTTGATATTTCGATCTAACCACATTTAAAGAAGTATTAACTTGTCACTGACAAATTCAGCCAAATGCTCTTTAGCCTATTGCACACCTTAGTTGATAGTGTATATCTGTAAACAATGAATAGATCTATATGACACATAAGCAAAAAAAAAAAGAAAGAAAAAAAAACAAAAAAACAAAAACAAATAGAAATAGGAATTTACAAAAGTGTGCGCATTCTGAAATTACATCACTGTACCTATCAACAAAGAAAATAAGACAAAAAGGTTAAAAATAAGTTACCAGCGGCACTTCCTTCGTTCATTTCAACATATCTATGCTTATTGATTCCTGTATTTACTTTGTAATTTTTTTTCCAAGGAATTTTTATGCAGGCAAATTGTAATTTTCCATAATATATTTTTTTTTAATATTCTCTTCGAAGTTGTAAGATACACGAACGCTCCCTTGTCCAGGCGATTGTTACAGTATGGTATATCTGCAGTGTGTTCTATTTATAGAAAATTGTTTTAAGGATGTACGAGCGTTTTTTTTTCAGGATATCCGCCATTTTGAAAAATGTTTCTTCGAATATTGCTTTCTAACAAAAGTTTTGCCAAAAATTAATGCTAAATAATTAAAATATGGCTAAAAATGTACCATTTAACCAAATATATTATGCTTTTTGCGAAAAAAAAAATGTTCACCCTTATTTTTGGCTGGCATTTGCCTAAAATTAACCTAAGATTTACAATGGGGTAGGGGTAGGTAATTTCAAATATCTATTAAAGTAGATCAGGTTTGGTTTTGATATTTTTCTGACTGATACATATAATGTTAAGCTATAAACAAAATAAAAGTTTTCAAGATAGCACGTTATATTTTCTAGAAAATATAGATTAAAACAAAAAGAACAAAAAATTTCAAAGTTCACCACTTTTTATCAGTTTTTTCTTAATAAATCTCTTAGATGCACGGTGACCCCAACTTTTTTTCTTTCCATTTTGAAGCATTTTTGTGTGTCTTTAATGCTGCAAAATATTTCGAAAATCTCAACATCAGATTTTTTTTGGTAGATCTAAATACGTTTTTTCCATTGAAAATAATGTGGGTGGGGTAATTATGTCAACATGTAAAAGTTAAAGAGACTTGTTAGTGACATTTATGCTTATATAATACTGACATCACCATATATTCATATAAATCTGTAAGACCTGAAATCCCTATAAGATTAAGTAGGATATTATATATTTTATATAGTACCACCATTTTTCTTATTTTACAAAATTTCAGAAATGCTTAAGCAGTGGGTGAAGAAAATGCCCTATAAAATTAAAACGAGTTCGGTGACCTATGTTTTTTCTGCTCTTGTTTGTCTTAGAAACTAATGTTCTTCAAGCTCACAGAGTATGAAAAAATTCTTAACGTTAGAAAAAATTCGCTCGTACATCCTTAAATCACATAATAAGTTGCATTACATACATTTTTTATGTTTTCTTTTTGCCATTTTTTTTTGTTTATTCACTAAAATGTATTGTGCAATATCGTCAATTGATCCTTTTACAAACTATTCACTGTGTTCAGTTTATCACTCCGAAACTATTCATTACCATCTTTACAGTGTCCGAAATAAAAGTGTATCCCATATACTCGACACCGCCTTCAGGGAGGCGTCGAACAACGCGAGTATGTTTCCTACATTTTAAAGTATTATGCTGTAGCGCTTCATTTTTGCACATGATTTGTTGTTTTTTGTCGTTGAATACATAGCCTTAGATATATATCTCTATACATACCCTAACTGTATTACAAGTTAGTACTGGTTCAACATTTGCATGTATACGTTTCTGTAACAATGCCTCACAAATCAGCATTGACATTTTGGGTTTTTTGAAATGATTCGGACCCGAGAAACTTTGCATTCTCACTCTAAACTAAACTTGATATGATATAATGAAATGTAATTGGAATTAATTTAATTACCCCATACGTGAGATTGACGATGATGATACAGGGTCGCATCATAAAAAGATTTTATACAAACAAATCACTGCCACAAACACCTAAATAATCGTGTAAACCAGGAAGTTAATATACATTATAAAAACTTTATTGGGGCCTCCGTGGCCGAGTGGTTAAGGTCGCTGACTTCAAATCACTTGCCCCTCATCGATGTGGGTTCGAGCCTCACTCGGGGTGTTGAATTCTTCATATGAGGATGGCTTACGGAAGGCCGGTGGTTGTACCCAGGTGCCCGCTCGTAATGAAATAATGCACGGAGGGGCACCTGGGGGTCTTCCTCCACAATCAAAGCTGGGAAGCCGCCATATGACCTGTAATTGTGTCGGTGCGACGTTACCCCCCGCCCCCGCCCCCCTAAAAAAAGAAGAAGCTAAACGTACTCAGTAGGTTCTTTTTATTTTATTTTTTTCCATTATGCCCGCAATATCCTTTATAATCGTTTGTAAACTTGCATGATAATTTTAAAGTAATATCTCAACCTGTATATAAACCTTTCTTTTCATGGACTCATTAAAATGCGTTTGACTTATTTAATTTCGAATGCATGATTGTAAAACCAGAATTTAGAACGATGCAATTTTTTTTCTTATAAAAACAAGGATCATCATATCAGTTACAGCAAGTATTTTTGTTGTTGTTAGTTGGTATTTTCGTCAAATAAATAAACTATTATAATTGGAGGAATGTTACAAGTATTCAACAATTTATTAAAGGTCCAATACTAAGGAAAGTGAACATTTTAATTTCTTTTAAAAAGCACAGAAACTATTTCATTTTATTAGAAAATGAAAGTTGGTATGTAGAAATTCGAAATAAATCGCAGTATTTTTAAAATTATTTTTCTATGAAGTTGAAGAAAAAAAAAGGACCGGGGGGGTCATTTGTTCCGATTCTTAAAATTTAACAAAATTTCACAACATTTTTTTGGGTTTTCCAAAAAACCTTCTGAAAATTTTGGCCTGCAATTTCTTTTTTGTGTCTTGCAGGTCTATGCACTGGCTAAAAAAAAAAATTCCCAACTCACCCCCCTTATAATGGCCTTTAAATTGCAGCGAATCGATATGTTAATTATGTCATGTTGTTCAATTTTACTCAAATAAGCAAAAAGGTTATGTTAATTTATCATTAAAAGAAAATTTGATTCGGGTACACTTGATAAATTTATTGCGTTTTCGTTCGTAAAAAAAAGATAAAAAATATTTGATGAGTCAAAAATTCTTTGTTACAGTTCCGTTAATGTTTGTTTTCGGTGTTTTATCAGCTTTTCATATTAAACAGTTCCACATGACAGTCATAAAAACTGTGGTTCCCCAGTTTTGTAACGGGGAAATTTTTGCTTTGTTCGTATCTTTTTTTCAAAAAAAAAACAAAACAAAAAAACAAAAACTTTTCACCACTCAATTTAAATAAAGGGTTTTTTTTAATTTGTGGACTGATTTGCTTTTAGGAAAACTGTGTGTAAATGCCCGGCAAATAGAATGTTTACATTTTTTTTCCGAAAAGTTTTAAAGATGTTCACACTAAAACTTTTTTTTATGCAAATTAATTTTTATTTTTAAAAGCCCCTCCGAAAAAGTAGGGCCAAAAGCAGTAGTAGACCAAGGATTTAATTAAAATTAAAAATGCCCCATTTTTACTGGTGAGTATTTAAAAAAATAGTTTAATTTAAAAATTTATTTTAAAAAACATGCTCATGTTTTTAGATATAAATGACAAAAAAGTTCATTATCAAACTCACTAAAGCTAAAAATGTTTTGGGAAACGGGGGCTTGCTTTTTAAATCTTTTAAAGATATGTAGTAGATATTATTTTTTCCCCCGCTTTTTTGAAAAAGTCGTTTTTAATGAATAGAATCCCAATTACTGTTCCCCAATACGATTTCAAGTTTTTTTGGGTTTGGTGAATGTGTCACTGCACGGGAAAATTTAAGCTTTTTTGTTGTGTATCTGAATATCCGAATATTTTTCATTTAAAAACAAGTCTTTAATTTTTTCCCAATACATTAGAATAAATATCTAAAATGATAAAATGCGAAGAATCGATCTGTTTTAAATTCCCGACCCCTGGAGAAACACCATGTTGTCTGTTCCCTCAGTCTGTTCTGTATACCCTGATAAGAAACATCATGTTTTTTTTATGCGGACGAAGGAAATGAATAACCAAGACGTTTCAGATCCAAGTACATCTAAAAAGAATTGGTCGTGACAAATTTTGGTTTCTTTGGTTGCAAAACATATCTTAAGTTTTCCTTAGACCCCCGAGGTATAATTATATTTTTTCTATTGTTTTTTAGAGTCGAAAACTGGTTCAGATTTTTGGTAGTTGACACTTGTTTGCCATCTGAATGTTAAATTTTATTATATATGTGCGGATGAAAAAAAAAAAATTACATCTTTGGGATCCGTAATGATTTTTTAACGAAAAAAAAAATCCCCATTAGTTAAAATGACTATTTGTTTAAATTTATTTTAAAAAAGTACTTTCCCTATAAACTACGACTAGAAAGCCTGTAACGAGGATTGCCTCACGCAAGTGATCATAGATTGATTTTTTGCAAAAGGGAAATATTAAGCCTTTGCCATAACAGGAATTCGTAACCTTGATGATCCCACTAAAGTTGTCCAGTTGACTTTTGAAAAGGGGTAATTCAATCATTTTTTTTTAAAAAACCCAAACGCTGCCCCTTAGTGATTAAAGTAAAAAAAATTTTAAACATTTCATAAAAGTATATTAAATTTCAAACAAATATAAAATTTTCTTTTATTATGAAGTTTGGGGATCCGCACTTAAAAACTATTTAAATTGTCCCGAATGACAAGACCCAGTTAAACAAATTAAGAGACCGCTTCCCGATTGCTTGTCATTTTTTGCGATGCTTGCATGGAAGATGAAATTTTGGTACGAAACGCATAGTGACACATTTTTCAATAATATTACTTCCGTTTGTAATCTGTAAAAAAAAAACAAAATATGGAGAGAAAAAAAAAACGATTTTTAAAGTAAAGAACTACATGTTTACTTATGTAATGAGTATAAAAAACTGATCATTCGAGCGTTAATGTCAAGCATTGCCTGCAGATTCAAGTGATTTAAATAGCTCTTAAAGGTGGTTAATCGATTTTGGTCAATTAATTGTTTGTTTTCAATTTTAGCAATGATATTTACGCCTTTTTTGTTCCCGGGTCCGAAACACTGGATGATTTTGTGAATTTTTTTTTTTGAAATTTGTTAATCAGTCCAAATTTGCCCAACCAAGGCTTCCCTAACTAAAAATTTTTGATCAAAAAATTGCCCAAGGAGAACATGAATATGGAATTATTGACAATTTTTTTTAAATTTGCTTTGAAAATTTTATTCAATGAAAATTATCAAAGTAAGTTAGCAAAATTATTATTACCCCCCTTGTTTTTTGTACCAAAATATGTGGAAAATACATAAAAATTTTTTAAATTTCAAATTTTTTTACTTAAGATATTCAGTATTTCAGTATGTAAAAAATGCACAAGTAAATTTAAAAACAATTTGTACAAAAAAACTAACATATTGAAATAGTTCGCCTGTTGAAATTTTGTAATAAAATGATCGGAAAGATGTTTGGGAACAGAAGTTTTAAAAAAAAATGGTTAAAAAACCCATTTTCCGATGGATTTTAAATTTTAAGGGGTGTTTTTATTTCTGGAAAAAAATTTATTAAAACAGATTTTCAAAGCTGCAAAAACGTCTGGGGAACTTTTGAATTTTGTACGAGATTTTTTAAGTTTGGTTTTTAAAAATTTTCCAAGGGACTATTTTAGCAAGTGATATATTAAAAAAGAATAAAAAAAATAGCCTAAAATGCATTGGTAAAATATTACCCCCAGGAAAGGTATTGTTGTATTCGAGCAAGGACTGACATTTTGTCTTGCAGTTAAAACACGCGGTAATTAGACTGACTAAAATTTTTACCTTTTTTTTAATTTTTATTGATTTTTTAAAATTCTTCGACAAACGTGCTTTAAACCTTCAATTCCATTCTGTTTCTTTTTCCCGGTTTAAATTTAGTGTGGACAGCATTCGCCAATGACAAGGGGGATCGGTCTTTGTTTAAATAGATTTCCCCATGTATTTTTCTGGGGTTTTCAGAAAGGGGGGGATAAGATTTACAGCAATGAAACGGTGACAAAATTTTTATTTAAGTATATATAATACATTATCGTGTATACAAATTTTCCTGATATACGTGACGCAAATGCCTTTCATGATCAGTTCCATTATTTTTTTTTTTTTTTGTTAAATGTATCGGAAAGTTTTTATCAAAAAAAAAAAGAATAAACTTCAAATAAAAGCTACTTTTCAAACAGTCAAAAAAATTTTAAATTACCCTTATATAATATGAAACAGAAATAATTATTTTAAATTTTTAAAAAATTAATACTTCCGCACAATTTTTTGAGTATATCATCGTAAAAATGAAAAGGTTTTTAAATGAAAGTTGATTTTCTATTTTCCCAAAAAAATAAATGGGTTTATCATACGTACTTAAAAACGGCAATTTGTTTTTTTTTTTGTAAAAAGGGAAACGCATTTACCTTACACATTTTGAAATTTAAGGTATTTGACAAAATTGTTACTCCTTTTTGTTATTATAATTCATAAGGTTTAAAAAATACTTTTTATTGTAAGACAAAGTCTGTCTACAAAAATTTTGTCTTTTAAGCTAGGTTTTGTTCAAAAATTGTTAGAAAAATTAAAATTAGAATGGTACAAATTTTTAAATTTTATTTTGGCCTCGAAACGAATGACATTTTTCACATTAAACTTATGACATCAACCAACGGGTTAACATATTGTTGAAAAAGTATTTTTATGCAGTCAAAACGTAGATATATGGAATTTAAATGAGCATGAAAAAATTTATGACTTTTTTGGTCTTTAGTTTGCGGAATAACGTTTATACGTAGGGTTTTCTCCGGGAAAAATGAAATTTTGTTTTTAAAAAGTAAGTGCTTCCCCTTTAATATCAGGCATGTCTTTAAATGAAATTTTTAAAGTTTATATACCACTAACGGTTTTTGCTCCCCTTTTAGATATGCGGTCAGGTATCAACGGTTTTCAGGGATTAAATTTCACCCGCCTTTTACTAAAATTTGGGGATTGTTTTATGAACCCCGAATTTATCTATCCTGGCTAGAACGAATGGTAACACTGTCTGATACAAAAAACCCCGGGGTCGGATTTCGGCCCCTTTCTCCCACAAATAAAACCATAACACTGAATAGGCCGTACTGGGATTTAACCGAAACGCTAAAGAACCAAGGACTTCGATAGGGGTCTTTATAACTGCACCCTCCTCCAACTAAACGAAGTTTTCTGGAGGGTCCTCGTAGGGTTACTGGTGGCGATAAAAATAAACCCCAAGAATTGAAACTACCGTTTATCCCGCGATGTCAAAGTCACTTGTTTTGCGACTGTTTACAAGGTATTTGGGTTAAAACATTCTCGGGTCAAAATCATGCGAAAATTTAAAAAAAACTAGAAAACAGACAAGTAAATAGACAATAAATTCTTTATTTTCCATTCTTTGCCAACCCAGAAATTTGGTAAATTTTGGGGGGTTTGGTGTTTTTGTTATTTATAGGTAGTTAATGAAAAAATATCGACACCAACATTCGCCTTTTTTTTTTTACTTAGTTACTTGTTGGCGGCCCAAGTAGCCAAATGATTTAAGGTCGCTGCTGTAAAAAAGGTTGCTGATTCAACTAAAAATTTCTCAAAGTTTGGGGGTTTGAAAACCCCTTTGATGTGAATACTCATGAAAGGGGTTGGGCTTGATAGTTCGCCCTATGTTGAATAATGCCCCGGGGTGGCTCTAGTGTTTTCATCCCCCAAAAAAAAGATTCGTGACCTGAATTTTTGGTCCCTATGCGTTAAAACTTAAAGGGGTTAGGTTTACTTACCAAAAAAATCGACTGGTGTCAAATGAAGTTTGGCGAAAAGATTACACCCAATTTCTTGTAAGTTCACTCGTGTATTTTGATTTGTTGAAAAGTTTAGCTTTTTCTTTTTGAATTTTTTTAGTTGGCATTTGGATTTGTTTGTTATGTCATGTTAAATTCTTTATTTTCTTTTTAATTTTTGTTTTGTGTTTTTTTGTTTCAAAATTTTTTTTTTTATACCAGTCCAAAAATTTTAACGTTTTTCCCTTTTCCCTGAAGGCTTTTTTTCTTGTTTTTAAAATGTTTACTTTTCTTCAAAAAATTTTTTTCAGTGCGTTGCTGTTATTATTGGAAACGCAAAAACTCAAATGTCAATGTTTTCTAAAGAGTACCCGAATTTAAAAATAATTTATTAAATTTTTTAATTTCTAATAATCATTTATTTAAGGGGAACCCCATTACTTTTGTAAACATACCAAATAAAATTAAGGTTTTTTTAAAACTTTAGGAACTTCACTAATTTGAATTTGTTGGAAAAGTAGGACACAGACTAATTGCACTTGATTTGAATTTTGTCTGCTGAATAGAAGTATAAATGTGGTCAAATACAACAGTTAGAGAATGTAAACTTATAATACGTCACGGAAACGTATAGTCTTTGGAGTTTATAACTAGGTCAGATTAAAATTTTGTGCAACACTATGGTCATATATAATGCTATGAGGGCACCATTCATATTAAGTATCGACATACATAGTTTTTGCATACTTCTGTCTGAGTTAAACTAACTAAAATATAGACTTTTACCGCACACGACAATATACTAAAACGCAATTAAGAAACATATTCAATTTGGTAAATTGTTACACTTTACCAGTGACAGGAAAGGCCGTACCGGCGACAGTAACCATCAGAACAAATCAACACCCTTTACAATATTTACAAATTTATTTACATAAGATGATTATTAACAATGAATAGATATGAAAAGAAAAAAAAACTGATTATAAGAAAGAAAAAAAAAAAAGAAAGTTCAGTATCTCTAGATACAAAAGTTCTTAAATTCCATTCTAATCTGACGTGACACAGTTCTTTAATTCAATTGTGGACTTTAAGTAGCACAACAAAACGTAGCTTCTAAATTCAAAATACAGTCCCTTTAAACCGTGAATACGTTGAGTCCGGTTGGCTCCCTATGGTGGTAGGTGATTGCATCCTGAGCTGACTTCAGAGGATAACAAAAATCATCGTCTTGCGGTTTAACGGCACAACCATGGGACGAAAGCTCTGCGCTGGGAATATCACATCCAGGCGAGTGAAGACAAGTGAACCTCGGGCATTGTACTTCCGGGTTATGACATCACCAGGAAAATCGTCTGGCGGAAGAAGCTAAAATATATAACATATGGTAAGCACCATAGAAAAACAAATAAGTCAGGGCATAAAACTGCTCCTTTGGGTACACCATACCTCCGTAGGCTCCCATAAATAATACGTGCTACTTATACAAAATATATGTGCTACTAAGTTCAAACGTCACATGATTAAAATACGTCACTTATTACTTCCATTATTACAAAGATTACTTACTTAAAAGACTAAAGTTAAAGCATGAAAAAGATATGAAAAGTATATGATGAAACATTATAGTAATGGAAATGATAAACTGCAGCCATTATTTACAACTACAAATTAACAAAATTCAATATAAATCAAACGTTATATGTGACGTCGTCTTTGAAAACCGGTCCAGATGCGGCATGACGTAATATCGAGAAACGACGTTTAAAGTTGCGCCAAGTTTACGCGCGCAGATTTCTTACACATATTTTAATTAGGAGAAGTTTGACCATTAAAGTACGACTGCTTGTTACATGATTGATGACAGCCTACTACAGAAAGAATATTTAGACATCAGACATGTAAAATAATAGTGGTATTTACGCCTGAGGCAAAAATATTTTCGTTGAAAAATCAGTTGTTTCCCCTTCGCTATGTTTCCGGTTTCGGATTTTAAACAGTAAAACAGGGAAGCATGTGAAGTTTACTTTTATTTAACTACCTTTTGTTCAACGATTGAAGGGATCTGAGACTTGTAATACTGTTATGATTTGGTAAGTACCGTTTTTAAACAGTTTTAATGAAGTTTTCTATAATTTGAAACTTTCCGAAAAATTTGTCGTTTTTTTTTTCCCGGGAAAGGGTCCAAAAAATACAGAGGGAAATTTAAAATTTTTTTGTCCC